>NC_135625.1:33970496-34273527 GCF_053574225.1 Canis aureus | reverse complement strand
GGATGATCTGCTTCCAGTTTGGGGCTATTATAAATAAAGCTGATATGAACATTCGTGTACAGGTTTTTGTGTGAACACAAGTTTTCACTTCTTTCAGATAAATGTAATTGCTGGGTCATATGGTAGTTCCATGTTTACTTTTTTATAGAAATTAGCCAAAATGGTGGCTGTACCACTTTATATTCCTGTTAGCAATGTATTCCCACTCACATCCTTGTCAGCACTTGGCGGAATCACAATTTTTTATTTTAGTCATTCCAATTAGCATGTAGTGATATCTGATTGTTTTAATTTGCATTTCCCTAATGACTAATAATTTTGAACACCTTTCATGTGCTTTTTTGCCATCTGTATATTCCCTTTGATGAACTATTTCTTCATGTCTTTTACCCATTTTCTAAAAAGATTGATTTTTTACTGCTGAGTTTTGAGATACTAGTCCTTAGTCAATTATGGGGCAAGTGTTTTCTCCCAATCTGTAGCTTGTCTTTTCATCATTTTAAAGTTTTCTTCCACTTATATATCATGCAATCAGTATCAGGTCTAAGAATTCTTTGCCTAACCCCAGATCTGGAAGGTTTTTGCCTACTCTTTTCCAAAGGTTTTTAGTTTCAGGTTTATATTGAAGTATGTGGTCAATTTTGAGTTGACTTTTGTGTAAAATTTATTTTATTTTATTTTTAAAAGATTTTATTTATTTATTCATAGAGACTGAGACAGACAGACAGACAGACACAGGCAGACGGAGAAGCAGGCTCCATGCAAGGAGTCCGACGTGGGATTCAATCCCAGGTCTCCAGGATCACACCCCAGGCTGCAGGTGGCACTAAACCGCTGCACCACCGGGGCTGCCTGACTTTTGTGTAAAATTTAGAAAAAAAAGTGGATGCTCACTTTTTTTGCCTTTGGATGTCTAACATCATTTGTTGAAAGGCCATCTTTCTTGCACTGAATGGCTTTTGTACCTTTGTCAAAAAACCATTTGAACAAATTTATATAGTTCTACTTCTGACTTTTCTATTTTATAGCATTGATTGATGTGTCTATCCCTCCACTAATCCTGTCTTGATTACTGTAGCTATAAGACTTCATATCAAGTAGATTGATTCCTCCCTCCATATGGTTATTTTTTAAAACTGTCTAGCTGTTCTAATTCCTTTGCCTTTCTATTTAAATTTTATAATAACCCTAAGTACAAAAATTCTGCTGGGATTTTGGTAAAAATTTTATTAAATTGTGTATTAATTGGAGAAAATCAGTATCTTTATCATGTTGACTCTTCCAATTCACAAACACTGTATATAATTGCCTTTATTTACATCAAGTTTTATTTTTTTCATCATTTTGTAGTTTTTTAGCACGTAAGTCTTATATTTTAAAATTTATACCTATTTCTTTTGTTAGCAACTGTAAATGCTATTATATTTTTAATTTTGGTATCCACATATCTTTTGCTAGTATGTAGAAATATAAATGATTTTTTTAAAAGTTTATCTTATATCCTTTGATCCTCACTGAGCTCACATGTTAGTTTTAAGTTTCAGGTTTTGTTTTGGTTTTTATTTTTTGGATTTTTTTTTTTGTAGATTTCTTGGAATATTCTAGGCAGAAAATTTTGAAACCTACTAATAAGAACATTTTTCTTTCTTTCTTTCTGACCTGTATTTCTTTTTCTTATGTTTCTCTAGTGTCTAGATCTTGCAGTATGATGTTAAAGAAGAGTGCTGAGAGTTTATAACCTTGTTTTATTAGCAGACACAGGGAAAACCTTTCAATATTTCACTATTAAGTATAATGTTAGTTGTACTTTTTAAAGATATTCTTATCAAGTTAAGGAAGTTTCCTACTCTTCCTATCACTCTTAGAGTTTATATCATGAAAGGATGGTAAATTTGTGAAATGCCTTTTCTGCATCAATGAAACTTCTTATAGCCTGTTAATGTACATTATATTAACTGATGTCAAATACTGAACCAGACTTGTATCCCTGAAATAAATTACACTTGGTTACAGTATACACTTCTTTTTATATATTACTTAATTCAGTTTGTTAAGGATATATGGATTTATATTCATGAGAGATACTGGTTTATAGTTTCTTTTTTTGTACTGCCACTGACTAGTTTTTTTTTTTTAATTTTTATTTATTTATGATAGTCACACACACACAGAGAGAGAGAGGCAGAGACATAGGCAGAGGGAGAAGCAGGCTCCATGCACGGGAGCCCGACGTGGGATTCGATCCCGGGTCTCCAGGATCGCGCCCTGAGCCAAAGGCAGGCGCTAAACCGCTGCGCCACCCAGGGATCCCGCCACTGACTAGTTTTGATATCAGGGTAATACTATCTTCATAAAGTAAATTCAGAAATGTTCCCTTCTCTGTTTTCTGGAAAACACTGTGTAGAATTGGTATTAATTCTTCTTTAAATGTTTCTTAGAATCTTCATTGAAGCCATATAGGACTGGGGATTTCTTTTTTGAGAGCTGTCCAATTATGAATTCAATTTACTTAATGAAAAAGATTTCAACTGATCTATTTCACAAATAATAAATTGTGGCATTTTATATTTTTTAAGAAATTAGTTCATTTCTTCTAATTTGTTATGCAGAGTTGCTTGTAGCATTCCCTTAGTATTTTTGTCATGTCTATAGGGTCTGTAGTGATAGCCTATATTTTATTCCTGATACTAGAAATTTGTGTCTTTTTTTTCTTTGTTAATCTTGTCGGAGGTTTGTAAATGTTATTAATCTTTTCAAACAATCATCTATTTGTTTCATTAATTTTCTCTAAGTTTTTCTTTCCAATATAATTGATTTCTGCTCTTCTGCTTCATTGGGTTTACTTCTCTTTTTTCTAGATTTTTGAAGTAAAGGCTTAAGTTATTGAGACTTTTTCTCTTTTCTAATGTACTCATTCTAGTGCTAAATAAATTTCCCTCTCATTGTTGCTTTAGCTGTGTCTCTCAAATTTTGATATGTAACATTTTCATTCAATTTATTTTCCCTAGACTTTCTCTTTGAATAATAGGTTATTTAGAAGTGTGTCCTTTAGTTTTTGAGTGTTTAGAGATTTTCTGTAATATTTCTGTCATTTCTAGTTTGATTCCACTTGTGGTTGATGAATGCACTCTATGTTAATACCTATCCTTTTAAAATTGTTCAGATTTCTGGGGCACTTGGATAGCTCAGTTGCTTAAGCATCTGCCTCTTGATTTCAGCTCAGGTCAGGATCTCACGGTTGTGAGATCAAGCCCTGCATCAGGCTCTGCACTGTGTGGGGAGCCTGCTTATGATTCACTCTCCCCTTCCCCCTCCCCACTGCTTATGTGTGTTCCTCACTCTCTAAATAAATAAATAAATACATAAATACATAAATAAATAATTCCAATTTTTTTTATGGGCCAGATTATGATCTATCTTGGTTCATGTTTCATGGAAGCCCGAAAACTATGTATAGTCTGCTGTTGCTGGATGTTTGATAAATATCAATTACATTTTCCTGGTTGATGCCATGGCCAAGGTCTTTCATATGCTTGCTGATTCTATCTTCTTATTCTATAGTTATCGAGAGAGAGATATTGAGGTCTCTAAATTTAATTGTGTTTTTTTCCATTTCTCCTTTAAGTTCTATCAATATTTACTTCATACGTTTACAGCTCTGTTGTTCGATGCATATATATTTAGGATTGTTATGTCTTCTTGGTGAACTGACCCTTTTGTTATTATGTAATGTCCCTATTTGTCTCTGGTATTTTTATTTGTTCTGAAAACTCCTGCTTTCTTTTGACTAATGTTTGTATGATATATCTTTTTTTAAGATTTTATTTATTTTAGAGAGAGAGAGTGGGAGAGAAAGAGCATGAGTGGGGGGGCAGGGGGGCGGAGGGAGAGAGAGAGAAGCAGGCTCCCTGCTGAGCAGGGAGCCCAGTGTGAGGCTCAATCCCAGGACCCGCAATCATGACCTGAGCCAAAAGTAGATGCTTAACCAACTGAGCCATCCAGATGCCCCTGTAATATTTTTTAGCATCCTTCTACTACCAACTTGACTATACAGTTACATTTGAACTGAGTTTTTTATTATTAGCATGTAGTTGGGTCATGTTTTGTATAACCTACTTAAATTAACTCTGTCCTTAATTGGAAAGTAGATATACTTTTCTCTATTCTTCCCACAAAGTATAAATAAAATTACTGGACCTTATATATGAAACAAACATAAGATTCTGAAAGGTGAAGAAAAGGCTAGGGACCTTGGGACACAAGGAACAACACAGTGGTAAGTTCTCTGTGTCTTCTTTTTACTGCATATATTCCATACACAAGGCTGAAAAATTCAACAAACCAAAAGCCCAACAAATAAAGCTTAGATGACAGATAAATAGAGTAAAAATGAAGAAAAAAAAAAAGCTTAAGCCAAAGCCCAATTGCTTGACCCAAGGGACCAGGAAAGAGGCTGACTAGCAAGATGTACTATTATAAAGTAACCCACTATACTGCAGCTAAATATCAAAGAAAAAAATGTGCTCTCCCACGCCCTATACCCATCATTTCCACTATCACTTCTAAGTTGTAAGGAGGCAAGATACCCAATCCCATCATTGCAGTAGCTCTACAGAAGGCTGAGAAAGTAGACTAGAATTTTATTCCTACTGCGTATTAACAAGCCCTTCCCACCACAAAATCAGTAGAGACCCTGTGGAGATACCCTTTGCCCTCCACCATCCACCATCCACCCATCAGTAAGGAAGCACTCCTCCCATCTCACTAGTATGGTAGAAAATGAAGCCTAATGGAGAATCATGACTTTTTCCACTACATAGTAGTAATAAGGCCACTCTCCTCCTCATCCTATTATTGAGGGCCAAGCAGGAAGCAGTACTAAGACACTCCTACTCAGCTAGAGATGTATCAGTGAAGGCCTATTCCAGCTATAATGAGGAATCTCACTGCTTCCCCAGCCTGGGAGTTAATGGAGGCTGAATGAAAAAGTGGACTCCTACCCCACCTGGGAGTAAGAGGATACCAACTCTGTTCAACTTTCTCTGCTGGAACTCTCAGAGGAAGAAAGTTAAAACAGAAAGTCTAAACAAGATCCAGAGTCTCATACCTTAATAACCAAAATGTCCAGGTTTTGATCTATTATTTACATATAAGACCCAGAAGGACTTAGAATAATCTGAATATTTTAAAAGCAACCCAAAAAGGTTTCAACAAGCTACCATGAATGTGCTTGAAACAAAGAAGTACAAAGTCCTGAGGGGGAAAATTGAGCAAAGAGATAGAAGAATAAAGACAAATCAAATTTAAATTTTAGAAGTGAAAAATAACAGAAATAAAAACTCATGCAGAATGAAGGGGCCAGAAGAAAGAATCAATGAACTAAAAGATAAGGCACTAGAAATTAATCTTTCTAAATGAGAAAACATTGAAAAAATAATAATTAGGGTACCAAGAACTTATGGAACTATAATAAAATATCTAATATCTCTGTCATAAGAATCCTGGAAGGAGAACTGAAAAAGAAGAGAGATGAGAAAGTATTCAAAGAAATAATGGCTACAAACTTCTCAGATTGGCAAATGACATAAACATACAGATTCAGTAGCTGAATAAATTCTAAACAGGATATTCACTCTGATGAACCAGAGTAATTCACTCTGATGCATAATAGTGAGACTTCCGAAAAAATGAAAAATCCTTAAAGAGGAGTGATACCTTCCCATAAAGAGAAACAAATCAAGTGATAGTAGATTTCTCATCAAAACCCATAGAGGCCAGAATGAAATGGCACAACATTGTTCAAGCAATGAAAGAAAATAACTGTCAACCCAGAATCCTATCCCCATTGCAAATACCCTTCAGGAACAAAGGAGAAATCAAAATATGTTTGCATGATGGGACACAAAGAGAATTTTTCAGCAGCAGACCTATCCTAAAATGGCTAAAGGAAGTTCTCTGAACAGAAAGTTAACAATGAAAGAAGGAAGGTTAATAATATCAAGAAGGAATAAAGATGCTAAGTAAAAAATGCATTGATGCAACAGATATTCGTCCCCTTGAGTTTTATAAATTACATTTCATGGTGTAAGCAAAAATTATAACACTGATGTGGTTCTGTCTGACGTGGAGGAAATACTTAAGACAGTTATAAATGGGGAAGGTAATGGAATGTAAAGGGAAGAATTCTAATCTTCAACTGGTATTATGATTACACTGGTATGCTATGATAAGTTATGTACATTTAATGTAATACTTAGAGCACCATTAAAAAAGCTATCAAAATATACGCTCAAAAATACTATATATAAACCAAATGGTATCAATTTTAGGAATTGAGGCTTCATAACTATTATAATCAACATCATATGGCAAATTGCAGAATACTAGAAAAGGGAATAAAAACAGCATGTTTTCCATCCTTTATTCAGATTCATGACAAAAACAGGAAATGCAGTATGATCAGGTTTGAGTACCTCCTTCTATGTTTTAATAGCATGTGAGTTCATCTGTCTATTTCTCCTTTTTTTTTCTTTCAGTGAAACATTGTTTAAAGGCACTACAATAATAAAAACAAAACTCCAAATAAGTGCTACCAAAATTTGGGGGGAATTTTGCATATAAATAAAATTTTAAGTAAAATCTTAAACTACGTCTGTGGCAAATAGTTCTCTAAGAATAAAAAGGCAAATGTTACTCTGTATGCCATTGTCCTATACTTTTCCATACTTTGTTCCTACCCTACCCTCTTTTTTATGCATAAAACAAATACAAATCATACAAAAAAGAGCAAAAGAAAGTCTCCTTCTCATTTGCCATCCTAATACTATCTCTGAATTCAGACACTTCAGACAACTTATTTTGTGGTTCGGGAGGTAAACCTCCATAAATCTACATTGTATGCTTATACCACTAGGTCTCAATATTTTTCTTTTCTTTTAAAAAAAGATTTTAATTATTCATGAGAGACAGAAAGAAGGGCAGAGACAAAGGCAGAGAGAGAACCTGGCTTTCCGGGGGAAACATATATGGGACTCAATCCCAGGATCCTGGGATCATGACCTGAGCCAAAGGCAGACAACCACTGAATCATCCAGGTGTCCCTGTCAATATTTTTCTTAAATTTTAACCAGGGCGGGAGGGCAAGATGGTGGAGGAATAGGTGCCGCAACACACCTGGCCCCACCAACTTACCTAGATTACTTTCAAATCATCCTGAAGACCTACAAATTCAACCTGAGATTTAAAGAAAGAACAGCTGGAACGCTACAGAGAGAAGAGTTTTTGCTTCTAACAAGGTCCTAGATATATTTTCCACTTCTAGATTCCCTTCAACATACTCAATTTTGGGAGATATATAAGATACGTTTTTTGTTATTGTTGGTGTTTTGTGTTTTTTGTTCTCTCTGCCTCATTCTGTTCTACAATGGCAGAAGTTAATACCTTCTAAAACATGACCAGTATGCACCCAGAACCAAGTGGAATACCATGCTGGCTCATTCTGTGAGATTCCTCATTCCCATTCTGCCCCCTTCTTTTATCTCATTTATGTTTTGGTGGTCAATGTTTGGGGCCCTGGTTTATATAAATTTGGTTTATTAAATTTGGGACTGAGCATATTCTAACATACAGAGCTTAATATACTCAAAAACAAGAGGATCACCATCTAGAACCCCTCAGGTAGACTACATTCTTCTCCCTCCACTACAACTTCATCACCACCACCATCTCCCAGTACCCCCCCTTTATTTCTTCACCTTTTTTTTTTCTTTTCTCTTCTTCTTTTCTTTTTTTCCCTCTCTTCCTCTTTAAAATTCCTGGCCTTTTTTTTACTACTTTGTTTTAAAATTTGTTTTTCACTTTAGTGGTCCCTTTGTTTTATTTCTTTCTGATCTTTGTTTTCAATTTCTGGTCTCTTACCTCAGCAGAAACATCTAGTGAAATTTACTTAGGTCGTCGTTGATATTCTTGATGCAACCTGCTCATACAGCCACTCTGCACTAGAAAAATGACTAGAAAAAGAACTCACCACAAAAAGAATCAGAAACAGTACTCTTAGCCACCAGAGTTACAGAATTTGGATTACAATTCAATGTCAGACAGCCAATTCAGAAGCACAATTATAAAGCTACTGGTGGTTCTGGAAAAAAGCATAAAGGAATTAAGAGACTTCATGACTGTAGAATTTAGATCTAATCAGGCCAAAATTAAAAAACAAAATTAAAAATCAATCCAAACTGGAGGTCCTAATGATGAGGGTTAATGAGGTAGAAGAGTGAGTGATATAGAAGACAAGTTGATGGCAGGAAGGGAGCTGAGGAAAAAGGAGAAAAACAAAAGACCATGAGGAGAGGTTGAGGTAAATAAATGACAGCCTCAGAAGGAAAAATATACATATAATTGGAGTTCCAGAGGGCTCTGAGAGGGACAGGGGGCCAGAAAGCATATTTGAACAAATCATAGCTGAGAACTTTCCTAATTTGGGGAGGGAAACAGGCATTCAGATCCAGGAGATAGAGAGCCCCTCTAAATCAATAAAAACCATTCAACACCTTGACATTTAATAGCGAAACTTGCAAATTCCAAAGATAAAGAGAAAATCCTTAAAGCAGTAAGAGACAAGAGATCCGTAACTTATATTGGGAGAAACATCAGATTAACAGCAGACCTCTCCACAGAGACCTGGCAGGCCAGAAAGGGCTGGCAGGATATATTCACGGTACTATATGAGAAGAACATGCAGCCAAGAATACTTTATCCAGCAAGGCTCTCTTTCAGAATAGGAGAGATAAAGAGCTTCCAAGATAGGCAGAAACTGAAAGAATAGGTGACCACCAAACCAGCTCTGCAAGAAATATTAAGGGGGACTCTGTAAAAGAAAGAGGACATCCAAAGAAATAATCCACAAAAACAGGGACTGAATAAGTATTATGTTGACACTAAATACATATATTTCAATAGTAACTGAATGTGAATGGGCTAAATGATCCCATCAAAAGATGCAAGGTTTCAGACTGGATAAAAAAGGAAGACCCATCTATTTGCTGTCTACAAGAGATTCACTTTAAACCGAAGGACTCCTACAGCCTGAAAATGAAAGATTGGAGAACCATCTACCATTCAAATGGTCCTCAAAAGAAAGCAGGTGTAGCAATCTTCACTCATAACAGAAAAATTAAAGTTTATCCCAGACTGTAGTAAGAGATGAAGAGGGACACTATATCATACGTAAAGGATCTATCCAACAAGAGAACCTAAAAAACATGAATATTTGTGCCTCTAATGTGGGAGCTGCCAAGTATGTCAATAAATTAATAACCAAAGTAAAGACATACTTAGATAATAATACACTAATACTGGGAGACTTTAACATGGCACTTTCTGCAAATGACAGATATTCTAAGCACAACCTCTCCAAAGAAACAAGAGCTTTAAATGATACACTGGACCAGATGGATTTCACAGACATTTAGAGAATTTTACATCTAAACACAACTGAATACACATTCTTCTCAAGCGCACATGGAACTTTCTCCAGAATAGACCACATACTGGGTCACAAATCAGGTCTCAACTGATACCAAAAGACTGGGATTGTTCCCAGCGGATTTTCAGACCATAATGCTTTGAAACTTGAATTCAATCACAAGAAGAAATTTGGAAGAAACTCAAACACATGGAGGTTAAAGAGCATCCAGCTAAAAGATGAAAGGGTCAACCAGGAAATTAGAGAAGAATTAAAAAGATTCATGGAAACTAATGAAAATGAAAATATAATCGTTCAAAATCTTTGGGATACAGCAAAAGCAGTCCTAAGAGGGAAATACATCACAATACAAGCATCCCTCAAAAAATTGGAAAGAAACTCAAATACACAGGCTAACATCGCACCTAAAGAAACTGGAGAAAGAACAGCAAATAAAACCTACACCAATCAGAAGAAGAGAGTTAATAATGATTCAAGCAGAACTCAATGAAATAGAGACCAGAAGAACTGTAGAACAGATCAATAAAACCAGGAGTTGGTTCTTTGAAAGAATAATAAGATAGATAAACCATTAGCTAGCCTTATTAAAAACAAAAGAGAAAAGACTCAAATTAATAAAATCAAGAATGAAAAATGAGAGATCACAACCAATACCAAGGAAATACAAACGATTTTAAAAACATATTATGAGCTGCTATATGCCAATACATTAGGCAATCTAGAAGAAATGGACACATTTCTGGAAAACCACAAACTACCAAAACTGGAACAGGAAGAAACAGAAAACCTGAACAGGCCAATAACCAGGGAGGAAATTGAGGCAGTCATCAAAATCAAAAACCTCCCAAGACACAAAAGTCCAGGCCCAGATGGCTTCCCAGGGGAATTCTATCAAACATTTAAAGAAGAAAAAATACCTATTCTACTAAAGCTGTTCCAAAAGATAGAAAGGGATGGAATACTTCCAAACTCATTTTATGAGGTGCGTATCACCTTAATTCCAAAATCAGACAAGGACCCCACCAAAAAGGAGAATTATAGACCAATATCCCTGATAAACACAGATGCAAAAGTTCTCAATAAGATACTAGCCAATAGAATCCAACAGTACGTTAAGAAGATTATTCACCATGACCAAGTGGGATTTATCCCTGGGATGCAAGGCTGGTTCACTCATAAAGCAATCAATGTGATACATTATATCAATAAGAGAAAAAACAAGAACCATATGATCCTCTCAATAGATGCAGAGAAAGCATTTGACAAAATAAAGTATCCATTCCTGATCAAAACTCTTCAGAGTGTAGGGATAGAAGGAACATTCCTTAGCATCTTAAAAGCCATCTATGAAAAGCCCACAGCAAATATTCTCAATGGGGAAATACTGGGAACCTTTCCCCTAAGATTCCCCTAAGATCAGGAACGAGACAGGGATGTCCACTCTCACCACTGCTATTCAACATAGAACTAGAAGTCCTAGCCTCAGCAATCAGGCAACAAAAAGAAATAAAAGGCACTCAAATTGGCAAAGAAGTCAAAATCTCCTTCTTCGCAGATGACATGATCCGGTACATAGAAAACCCACAAGACTCCACCCCAAGATTGCTAGAACACATATAGCAATTCGGCATTGTGGCAGGATACAAAATCAATGCCCAGAAATCAGTGGCATTTCTTACACTAACAATGAGACTGAAGAAAGAGAAATTAAGGAATTTATCCCATTTACAATTGCACCCAAAAGCATAAGATACCTAGGAATCAACCTAACCAAAGAGGTAAAGGATCTATACCCTAAAAACTACAGAACACTTCTGAAAGAAACTGAGGAAGACCCAAAGAGATGGAAAAATATTCCATGCTCATGGATTGGAAGAATTAATATTGTGAAAATGTCTATGCTACTCAGGGCAATTTACACGTTTAATGCAATCCCTATCAAAATGCCATGGACTTCCTTCAGAGAGTTGGAACAAATTATCTTAAGATTTGTGTGGAATCAGAAAACACCCAAATAGCCAGGGGAATATTGAAAAAGAAAACCAGAGACGGGGGCGTCACAATGCCAGATTTCAGGTTGTACTACAAAGCTGTGATCATCAAGACAGTGTGGTACTGGCACAAAAACAGACACATAGATCAATGGAACAGAATGGAGAACCCAGAAATGGGCCCTCAACTCTATGGTCAACTAATATTCGACAAAGCAGAAAAGACTATCCACTGGAAAAAAAACAGTCTCCTCAATAAATGGTGCTGGGAAAATTGGACATCCACATTCAGAAGAATGAAACTAGACCATTCTCTTACACCATACACAAAGATAAACTCAAAATGGATGAAATATCTAAATGTGAGACAAGAATCCATCAAAACCCTAGAGGAGAACACGGCAACATCCTTTTTGAACTTGGCCACAGCAACACCTTGCAAGATACATCTATGAAGGCAAGGGAAACAAAAGCAAAACTGAACTATTGGGACTTAAGCAAGATAAAAAGTTTCTGCACAGCAAAAGAAACAGTCAACAAAACTAAAAGACAACCTACAGAATGGGAGAAGATATTTGCAAATGACCTATCAGATAAATGGCTAGTTTCCAAGATCTATAAAGAACTTATTCAACTCAACAGCAAAGAAACAAACAATCCAATCATGAAATGGGCAAAAGACATGAACAGAAATTTCACAGAAGACATAGACATGGCCAACAAGCACATGAGAAAATGCTCCACATCACTTGCCATCAGAGAAATACAAATCAAAACCACAATGAGATACCACCTCACACCAGTGAGAATGGGGAAAATGAACAAGACAGGAAACAACAAATGTTGGAGAGGATGTGGAGAAAGGGGAATCCTCTTGCACTGTTGGTGGGAATGTGAACTGGTACAGCCACTCTGGAAAACTGTGTGGAGGTTCCTCAAAGAGTGAAATATAGACCTGCCCTATGACCCAGCAATTGCACTGCTGAGGATTTACCCCATAGATACAGATGCAGTGAAACAGCGGGACACCAGCACACCTATACTGTTTTAGCAGCAATGTCCACAAAAACCAAACTGTGGAAGGAGCCTCAGTGTCCATAGAAATAAGGGTGGATAAAGAAGATGTTGTCTATGTATACAATGGAATATCACTCAGCCATTAGAAACGACAAATACCCACCATTTGCTTCAACATGGATAGAACTGGAGGGCATTATGCTGAGTGAAGTAAGTTAATCGGAGAAGGACAAACATTATACGGTCTCATTCATTCAGGGAATTTAAAAAATAGTGAAAGGGATTATAGGAGAAAGGAGAGAAAATGAGTGGGAAATATCAGAGAGGGTGATGGAACATGAGAGACTCCTAACTCTGGGAAACGAACAAGGGGTAGTAGAAAGGGAGGTGGGTGGGGGGATGGGGTGACTTGGTGATGGGCACTGAGGGGGGCACTTGACAGGATGAGCACTGGGTGTTATACTATATGTTGGCAATTGAACTCCAACTAAAAAAAAAAAACTTTAACCAGCATTGACTTTTTTTTTTAAGCGAAGATAAGGCATTTAGCTTTCTTATTAGTAGTTTCTTTTTCTTCCTCCTCTTTCCAAGTTCTGTTGCTTTACCTTTTTACAGGCTCCATTATTTGCTATAAACTTTGGAAGACAAACTCATCTCTATTCACAGTCTACCTTCACCTCTCACTATGCTGAACAAACCACATTTTTCTTCAACCTCACTTCCTCCCAGTTAGTGTCAGCTTATGTCATGATCCAAGTATCACCCAGGTTCTCCATGAAATCATTTAACTGTCCCAAAGTACAAGGACTGGTCTGCTGTTTACCACCCACCTGCCATTCAGAGAATACTCTTCATTGCTTGTGTGGTTTAATTATTGTCCATGGATTTGGAATTTGTCTTGGTGGAATACCAACTGATGTATTTTTTTTTTCAGAACAATAGTTTGGGATCTAAACTTTCTGAATCTCTCCATATCACAAAAAATTCTTTATTTGGTCTCATGCTTGATTGAATTTCTCCTGGGTACATAAAATCTAGGGCTAGGTTTGTTTCCGTCAGAACTTTGGGCTCATGTTCCCACTATCTTCTGGCATTTTGAGATGCTGATTGAAAACTTTAGTATGGGGATACCTGGGTGGCTCAGTGGTTAAGCAACTGCCTTTGGCTCAGGGTGTGATCCCAGGGTCCTGGGATAAAGTTCCACATCAGGCTCCTGTAGGGAGCCTGCTTCTCCCTCTGCCTAAGTCTCTGCCTCTCTCTGTGTCTCTCATGAATAAATAAATAAAATCTTTAAAAAAAAAAAAAGAAAAAGAAAACTTTAGTATGACATTTATTCCTATGACAGACCATTTGTTTATGTTTTTCGATTTTAAGACCATTAAAATCTTCTCTTTAGTCTTAGAGCTTTAAAATTTCATCAGCGCGTGTCTGGGATAGGTCTGTTAAAGTTCACTGTCCTCAGCATTAGTTTGGCCCCTTTATTCTGAAGACATGTGTCTTTCTTCAGCTCTAGAAAATTTCATGATTATTTTATCTCATCTGCTGTTCTTTTTCTCTGGTTTCATAACTCTTACTGGACAAATATTGGCATTTGTAAATTGATTCCATCTCTACTTTTCTCATATTTTACATTTTTTTTCTTTCCTACTGGAACATTTTCTTGAAATTCTTTATAGTCACTTTTTTAAATGTTGGTAAAAATACATTAAAATTCTATGGATTATATCTGTGTTGGTTTCTCCATGTTTCATATTAGAAAATTCTTATTTTAGAGATTATAATTTCTCTGTATCTCTCAGGATACTAATTAGATATCTGTCAGGTATCTTTTCTCTAGATCACTTATTTCCCTTAGAGTAGTGGTTCCCATCCAGGGTTGACTGTTCTCCAGTGGATTTGACAGTATCTTTGTCCAGATATTGAGACAATTTTGTTCACAATGGGTAGAAAGGTAGAGTTGCTTGCTACTACTGGATAGAGGCCTGGAAGGCCACTAAATGCCATACAATGTACAGGGCCCTCTCCATAACAAAAAAGTCAGCCCAAAATGTCAAATAGCACAGAATCTTGAGAAATCCTGCCCTAGACTGATTGCTTTTTTTCCCTTTTTTTCTTCTGTTTAATAGTGCTGGTTTCTATGATCCATTGCTTTTGACAAATGATTAGACTGATGAACAGTAGATGCTTTGCTTTAGGCTTGAGATCTTGCACACAGAACACATAAACTAGCTATGGCCTGTTCAACTGTGGTGCTACTCTTGGTCACCAGTCCACACACTAGAAGGAAGGCCTCAGGCTCTTACACTGGGATTGTTCGAATACCTTCAGAGAATTCTACTGCTTGTAAATTGGTTATAAGCAGGGGGATAGAAAGTGCAAACCTGAACCATTCTTCAAACTTGTGATCAATCACCTCTATTACTGTTTTTCTGCTTCATATCTATGCTGTTTTTACCTTCTGCACTGGACTCACTTAGGTGGATTCCTCCAGCTTCATTCAGAAGCTTCTCCTTTCTGCTCTCAGAAACAGACTCCTCACCATGCTCAGAAACACATTCTCTTTTATCTCTCTTCACTGCCATCTCATACGGGACTTGGGAAGGGAGAGTAGATACATGTTTAGTTAGTCCACAAACTTAAATTTGACAGTTCTTTTTATTTGTTTTCAAATCAAGGGTGTTTGTTTATGAGGTTCCCTTATAAAAGGATACATCTCCAAAATAATTTTAGAAAAGTGGCAGCCATATATTCAGGGAGAAAAACTTCTAAACAATCAATTTATCTAGATTGGATTTGTAACATTTAGAAAAGGATGTCACTTTTCTAGACCCAGGCTTCATGTTTAATTGAGGAGATGACCTGAATAACCTATAGATCCTTTCCAGCTCTATTTCTATTATAAAATGAAGACCAGTATTTAGAATGAGACTTTATATTTTGACCACTAATATTTCATTACACTGTCTTTTAATGAAAACAATTTAGTATAGGACTAGGCTTTCCCTGTGATACAAAATGGAGTAGTATAAAATGCTTCACTGTGATAAACTAATATTTATGAGTCTCCTTTGTGCAAATACAGAGCTTCAGAATTTCCTCATACATTTTCCAGATTTTAATGTTTCTCATCAGAAGGAGGTATGAATATGTTAGCCTAAAAATAATTATCAACAGAGGGAGAGAGAAACATAATGCTGATAACAGATTTATTAATGATGAGGATATATAAAATCAGCCACAAAAAGATCTTAGAGCATCTAATAACTTTGTATTGAAAGTATCTCATTAGGGATTATTGTACTGGTTGCATTCTTTTCATGGAAAAACATACATTTGGGGAGGTTTATCCACTTGCAAGCTGTAAATATTTGAAGGTTTATGGTCTGATTTACCGCCTAAGGAGAAAAACTGAAGAAAAAATAATACACTGACCTACTCAAGAAAAGGCAATTCAGAATCCTGGAAGCTTCAAAATTCTGAACTGACAGTCGTCAGTGTTGTGAAATGCATCACTGCCCTCCCAAAAGCACACTGCTGCCTTGACTTTCTTCTCGGTCAACAAAAGAAAAAGAATTGGCAATGTTAAACTTCCTCTGCTCTAATGCTGAAAGTGAAAAAAGGTTTATCTTTTCTTTTGCAAAATCATAACAGCTTCCTCTACTGATAGAGTGAAATTCATTGCTGGCATAATCCAGTTTGGAATGTTATCCACATACTTAGGCCTTCTAGAACAGTATCTGAAAGGCATTGATTTTGAGTCTCCAAATAATAGAATTATAAGGTTAGTAAGGCTATTGAGGTCGACTGTGTGCAGATACACATAATATATGTCATACATATTAATATTTTGTATGTAAGTTATTCTTTATTATGTTAATACACATAAATAAAATAATTCCAGCAAAATTATTTTATTTTATTTTTTGTTTGTTTTTTGCAAAATTATTTTATAATCTATTTTAGAAACATATTCTAACTCTTAATAACTCTTAGTATACCTCTTTCATCTAATCTAAATCCATACATTGTAATATAATCTACTTCCATTCCCAGTAGGGTTGCAGAACAGCTGGGCAACATCCTCTATCAAATAATCTCTCATGTATTTGACTCATCATTAAAGATCCTCACAGCCATCTTTCCTCAGGCAAAATGACCCGAAAGCCCTAACTTTTTCCAATAGATCATATTTCCTAAGACTTGAATCATTCTGAAGGTCCATCTTGGGACTGTTCCAAGTTCTGTGCATCGCTCTATTTCCTTTCAAGAATCTCTATCTCCTCCTTACTAGCACGTACAGTAGTGATCTTCCCTACAAGTGTCATTATGGAGCCAACTCATGACTAGAGTAGCTTTAATCTAAGACTTCAACAATATTCACTATGAGAATATTCATGCTACCCCTAAATCTGCATCATAGATTTGAGACAAGAAATCCAAATAGTGATAACTAAAAATTTGAAATGATCTTGATGCAGCATATCTTGATACTTTTTCCCTTATGTACAGTTATTATTACAAACTCATCTCACAAACTGTTGGGCTATATCATAGGAAAACTGTCCACTATCTCATTTATGTGTGTGATTTTCAGTCTTTTCTACAATAGGAAACAGAGCAAGACCAACAAACAGGAATTCCAACATTACAGGGAAATACCAAAGAAATCTGTTCACTGATTGAGTTTTCTTTTTTCTTTCCTAAACTGATCTAACCAAAAGAAAACCTATAGCTATATCTCTTGAGTAATTAACGTGATAGGAAGAGGAGGAAACCATGTCCAGAAAAGCACTGCTAAAGCCAGGAGGCGGGTGTGTAATTCAATGGACCAAGACAATATCTCCATCGGTCTTTGATGGAAAGAAAATCAACTGTAGCCTAAAGTTACTGCTTATTGTTAACAACCCTCTTCCACATAGGGAACTGCTGACAGCTTGGTTATAGGGTTTTTCATTGTGTTGTTTCTCCAAAGCTTAGGGACCTTGTGGTCCAGAGCATACATTCATATCATTGATCTGCCTGTTCAAAATAACCACCACATCCTAATAATGTTGCACCGATTCAGAATACATCTCTTTAAAAAAATTACTTCAGAATCAGGTATGGAAAACACACAAACATATGCTTTCAAAAGAGTTTAATTCATTTATGGTTGGAACTGCTTTTCAAGCTCATTTTACCAAGCTTGATTGCCTACCTGTCATCAAAAGTAGCTGCAGATTACTTTTGCTATTTTCTTGAAATCAAATCTACTATTCTTTATGCTTTTCTTATAATTACTTTATTTTCTCAAAAACTGAACACATTTATTTTGTCACACAAAGATGTAAAGTAATTATATGTACCATTCTGCATATATTAAAGAAACTGGTAAGTTTATAAAATTAAGCAAAGCATTAAAGCTGTAAAAATGTACTAAAATGTTAACATTGATTATCACTGATGATAAAATTATGATTCTTTTCTTCCTTCTACATTTCTATTTCCATACTTTTAATAATGAGAATATGTTTCTTCTGCTAGAAAACAAAACTTTAAAGCATTCTTCCACACTACTATATTTAGTAGTCAGCAAGTGATGCTAAATTAAGATTAGCACAGCTGTTCAATTAACTCTGGACATGGAAAGCTGATAGAGGGATAAATTTTTAATATTCTGCCTTACTGAAGAATATACTTTAATATTTGCCCTCTTTGTCATGCATTCAGTCCCTTGCTAATTCTCATTTATTGGCCCAAATAAGAATCTTGTGTTTCCAATAACTGGTAAAATTTCTCTGTACACATGTACAATTCCATTGGTAAATGTTCCATCTTCAACTTAACCTGATTATTTGGTGGGTATGACTTTTTCCTTAATGTTAACCAATTCTTCTCATCTCAAAAAATTCAAAAACATTGAGAATTACAGTAGCATATCTAAAATATGCTTTCTATATTTATTCCAACACATGTAAATTGTGAAAAACAACTGCATAAGAAAGACTCTTCATTTTTATCATGATCTGGCAAAGGTCCAGGACTTACTGAGTATACCAGATATATCTGCTGAATGGCATGACCACAGATGTTGATGGCAAAAACAGTCTCTTACTTGTTATTAGCACCTCTATCCTTACCTACTTATAAAAAATAACCTTTGTGGAGAGTAGAACCTCTGGGCATTATCTTCTCTTACAGGCATTTTATTTGCATAGACAAACAATTCTTAGCAGGAATTTATCAGGCAACTCTGTTTATAACAAGATCAATCCTCATTGAACTTAAAATTGGGCAGCGGGCATCTTTTGTCTCGACAGTGCGTCTAAAGATTTCCCATACAAAACATCCTCTGTTTCTAAATGTATTTTATAAATAACGAGATGTTATCTCCTTTTATTTTGGATTTTTTCTATGATCATGTTCCCTGGTCAATATTCATTTACTGCAGTGGTATCCCCACAACTATCCCCTCTGAGACATCCAAAAATACTTTAAAAGCCAATTATCTTAAAATCAATTTCTTAAAATACATGATTTTATAGCATAAGATATCAATTCTGATTTGGTGATTATTCAAGCCTTATCAAAATCATACAGTGCTGCATGAGTCTGCATCTATTGGTATCATTAAATTCAGTAGCTGACTACACATTCTAGAGAGAAACACATACTTTCTTTTTATTTGTTCCTTATTTACTTGAGATTAGATCACTGAAAAACTCCATATCCTCCAAACATTGGGTTATAAAACTGATAAACTGATATGCATCTTCACAGAGCCAGAGGTATTCTAAAATTACTTCATAAAATCCCCTTTACTCTGCTGTGCTGTATTTCCTCTTTTAGCCACTTAATGCTACAATTTTAGTACCCATTCCTCTTCTTGGGTCTCTTCAGTGTCCCCACTAGCTTTCCTAGGAATCCAAGAAAAAATGTCAACTGCATTATTCCAAATGCATATAATAAAGAATAAAGTTAATACTTGGTTGATCCATTCCATAAGAAATTTAAGTGATTTAAAAATTTATCTGCAAACTGGGAAATTATGAAAGAAATGGGACTACCTCCATATGCTGTGTGTTTCAGATGACCTTAGGGTTCTTTATACTTTCATATGTATTTCACACATTAACTAGCTAATAAAGAGCATATTAAGACAAAAGTGAAGGCAGAAAGAAGAGAATGGTCACACTGACTGCGAGGTAGAAGAAACTGCAAGTCTATCCAGAGTTCTTACAGATGCTAAAGCTGAATCTCGAAAGAGAAGGGGCTACTACTCAATAGGCAGTATTGTCACATGTACTTTATCCTCTGGGGCCTGCTGAGGCTATCAGAGATTAGGGTTGGCTGTTAACTCCTCAATTAGAATATTTCAATAACTATAACTATTACATTTATTCCTAAAAAGGCTTTTCATGATTTCTTTGAGTTCTGGTTTTCATTATGTATTACTCCCTCAAGGGTCCAAAGTATAACAAAATACTGACGCTTATTTTACACAGGGCCTCAAAATACATAAATACTAGTGCCTAATATGATGCCCTATAAATTTACAGTACAGCATTACCAATATTTCAAAGAAACAAAAACCAAGATAATAACAATATGCCATTACTTTTTTTTAAGATAAAGAGAGAGATAACAAATATAAGTGGCTGGGGGGGGGGGTGGCGTCCAGAGGGGGAGAGAGAATCTCAAGCAGAGTCCTTGCTGAACACAAAGCCATATGAGAGGCTTGATCCCACAATCCTGAGATCATGACCTGAGCTGAAATCAAGAGTCAGATGCCCAACCGACTGAGCCACCCAGGTGACTCTTTGCCATTACTTTTTAAATGTAAAAATTATTTGGTCACCAACAGGAAACAGACAATGTACAAATAATATCTAAATAGTAACTATTAAAACATCTACTGATCAATTGTGACATGCAGAAACAGATCTTCTATTCTGAAGGGGCTATCAGTTAATGAGGGAGATAGAGCACATGCACAAAATAAATATACCTGTGGGAGAATATTTTAAGTGCCAATCAAAGATATTCTGGAATTAGAAACTACCAGAATTCTATTTGAGTTTCATCCTGCCAAAAATAAATTTTAAGGCACACAAATAAAGATAAATAAGCCTTTCCCCATGATGACTAGGATTCTTTTATTTCATAGAATGTCACAGAAAATGGGAGTTTCAAAACAACAGAGATGTTAAGTAACTCCAAACAACTGAACAGTGGGATCTAAAAATGTTTCACTTCAAATTAGTCCACTTCCCCTATTACTCACAAAAAGAAATATTGTGAATTATTGTATGAGTTCTAAATGAATATGGGATCCCTGGGTGGCGCAGCGGTTTAGCGCCTGCCTTTGGCCCAGGGCGCGATCCTGGAGACCCAGGATCAAATCCCACGTCGGGCTCCTGGTGCATGGAGCCTGCTTCTCTCTCTGCCTGTGTCTCTGCCTCTCTCTCTCTCACTGTGTGCCTATCATAAATAAATAAAAATTAAAAAAAATAAAAAACAATAAATGAATAAATTTACTTAATTGGGCTACTTTGCTTGTACTTCAATAAAAAGATTTTTGAAGTAACTCAACTTATCCAAAAAAATTATTATCTGACTTTGTCATTAATTATACACCTAATAGATTACTATTTTTCAATACTAAGAGCCTGAAATAGAAATGTAACAATGTTTGTTGAATGAATGAATGTTGAAAATATAAATGAATTGATTTAATATTGACACATGGCTGTGGGACTCCACTGTACTTCCCCAATTCCCACTAACAAATTTTGCGAGGTGATAAACTGAATTAGTTCAAAATAGATAAATGCATATGTTCCAGTCTATCTATTTATATCTATATTCATGCATTTTCAAAGACAATATTATTTATGCAATCAAGCAGAAATACTCCTTTGAGCCATTCATGTCTTTTGTGCAATTAGGCAATTAGGATGTGCTAGCCATAATAAAATAATAAACAAGAAACTCTGAGAATGATTTGAGATCTTATTTTAAAAAGAAAAGAAGTGGGGTGCCTGGGTGGTTCAGTCAGTTGAATGTCCAACTCCTGGTTTCAGCTTAGGTTATGGTCTCTGAATCCTGAGATCAAGCCCTGCATTAAACTCCATACTCAGTGAGGAGTCTGCTTGAGATTCCTTCTCTCCTCTTCCTTCCCTCCCTGAAAATAAATAAATAAATAAATAAATAAATAAATAAATAAATAAGAAAAAGAAAGAAAAGAAAAGAAAAGAAAAGAAAAGAAAAGAAAAGAAAAGAAAGAAAGAAAGAGAAAGAAAAGAAAGAAGAAAGAAAAGAAGAAAGAAAGAAAGAAAGAAAGAAAGAAAGAAAGAAAGAAAGAAAGAAGAAAGAAAGAAAGAAAGAAAGAAAGAAAGAAAGAAAGAAAGAAAGAAAGAAAGAAAGAAAGAAAGAAAGAAAAAAGAAAACTGTACATAATTAAAGAGATTTTGTTCTGGGTGATTGTGTAAATATTTGTTACTCATGGCTTTTGTATGATATTGTGAAGGAGGCTAAATATTAAAGTCTTTCTTTACAGCTAATTTGTAACACTCTATTTTACTGAAGGATGAGAGAGGAGAAAAGATTTAGTATTCAGTGCTGCCTACTTGGCTCAGTTAGTTATGTGTCTGCCTTCAGCTCAGGTCATGATCCCAGGGTCCTGGGACTAAGCCCCACGTTGGGCTCCCTACTCTCCCTCCCTCTCTGTCCCTCTCCTTGCTTGTGTGCTCTCTCTCACTGTATCTCAAATAAATAAAATCTTTTTTTAAAAAAAAAAAGATTTAGTATTCAATGAGAACCTACATAAAATCATAAAATCTTTACAAAGATCCTATCAGACAGTTATTATCAGATCAATTCCTTCACTAGAAGACATAAAGGATCAGAGGCTATCATTTGTAAGCTAAGACCATAGAGCTGGGAAGCAGAATTATAATTTTAATCCATGGTGGAGTTCTTCCAAGATCCATATTCTTCTCATATAGACCACTCAACCTTTCTTAAAGGAAGACCACCATTGTCCACGATTAAAATGGTAGTTAGCATGTCCTGTAAGCTACACAAGGGCAGATTCTTTCCTTCCCTCTGAAGCAATGACTAATATAACAGCTACTTAATAAACGTTTCTACAATGAATAAATTTGGCTCTTTAAAAATGTTTTCTCCCTCTTCTAGATCTATAACCCTGGTCCAAACTCTGAATGACCTGAGTACTAGCTGGGTCATCTGGATAAAAACTCTAAGTTGCATAAAATATGGCTAATCTAGCCCTGTATCACTGTATTCTGTCTCTATTTAAATTAGCTATTTCCCATCAGATAAATGTATATCTAACTACCAAGGACTTTGTAGTTCAAGAAAACTTAAATAAACAGATCCTGTTATAATAATCTACCATTTCCTCTCCTCTGAAAACAACGGCCTTCAAATTGATGGAGAAAACTTTTCATTAAAACAAATATTATAAAATACACTGGCCACCACTTTGGTCCCAAGAATTCATCCTCTCCTCCAGTGCTGCCACTGGAAGCTGGCTATAGTGAAAAGACCCTAAAACATACCCAATTAACCCTGTGTCCTGTTAGACATGCCCTTATGTAATACCTTCCCCTTGAGTATGGGTAGAATCTGTAACTTTGCTTCTCACCAACAGAATGATGAGAAAAATGGAAAAATGATATAATGTCACTCTCATGATACATAAGATTGTAGTGTCTATATTGCTTATAGAATGTTTCCATTGGTGGCTTCAAGAAAGCAAATGGCCATCCTGAAGAGGTCCACATCATAAGGAAGTAAAGGTGGCCTTCTGCCAATGACTAGCAATAGACTGAGGCTCTTATTCCAACAGATATCAAGAAACTGAATTCTGACAATGACCACATGAGGCACGAAGCAGATCTTTCTTCAATCACTTGTGAGATCAGACTGAAGCCTAAGCCAACACCATGACTGTAGCCTTGCAAAAAGCCTAGTTAAGCCATGCCCAATCTCCTGACTTAGAGAAACTGTATGATGATAAATGTGTGCTGTTTTAAACCACTAAGTGTGTGAAAATATTGTTAAATAACAATAGATAACTAATACATTGTTCCATGAATCTAACTGTGTTAGAAAGTGTGGTGAGTTCCCATAGGTAGACTGATCTCTATTTCGGAACTTCTTAGCCTTCTTGGACAAAACTACCTATTTTATGAATACAGACCTTTAATAACTCTCTCATTAACATAAGTAAAAATAGATTACATAGTCTATGAATTAAAGTTTATATATAATATCACCTGCTTACATAAATAGCTTAAAGATCAATATAATGCCCTAGATATAATACAGAGATATAAAGGGATATTAACTCAAAATAAAATTATATGCATTTCAATATATAAACACATAAAACTACATTAGAAGGCAAATTTTTATCAAATAATAGAAAAATTGTAAATATTTATGCACCTAGATATTTAAAGCAAATATTATAAAACACTGAGGGAGAAATAGACAGCAACACAATAGTAGCAGAGGACTTCAACAATAAATAGATCATCCAGACAGACAACCAATAAGGAAACATTGGATTTGAACTACACTGTAGACCAAATAGACTTAGAAAACACATACAGAACATTCCATTCCATCCAACAGCAGCAGAATACATGTGCTTTTTGAGAGATAATGAGACATTCTTCAGGATAATCATTTGTTATGGTTGTAAATAAATTCACAAATTTGAAAAGAATAAAATCATATCAAATACTTTTTTTGACCACAGTGGTATAAAACTAGAAATCAAGAGCAAAACTGGAAAATTCACCAATATGTGGAGATAAAGCACCATCCTTCTGAACAATAAATGGGTCAAAAATTTTTTTAAAATACTATGAGATAAATGAAAATGGAAATAAACATACCAAAACTTAGGGGTTGCTGCAAAAGCAATCATAAGACAAAAGTTGACAGCAATAAATCCATATATTAAGTAATAGGAAATGTCTCAAATAAGCTAACTTTACATCTCAAAGAACTAGAAAAAGAGCAACAAACTAAACACAAAGTTAGCAGAAAGGAGTAACAAAGATCAGAGTAGAAATAAATAGAGACTAAAAAATAACAGAACAAAATCAATAAAACTAAGAGCTGTTTTTTTAAAAGATAACCAAAATAGACAAATTACTAGCTAGACTTAAAAAGAAAAAGAGAGAGAACTCAAATAAATGATAAAGGAGACGTTATAATTGATTCCACAAAAATACAAAGGATCATAAAAGACTACTCCAAATGATTATATGCCAACAAATTAGACAGCCTAGAAGAAGAAACATACAACCTACCAAGAGTAAATCATGAATAAACAATCTGAACAAACCAATTACTAACAAGGAGACTGAATCAGTAATCAAAAGCATCCCAACAACAAAACAACTGGGACCAAATGATTTCACTGGTGAACTGTATTAAACATTCAAAGAACTAATACCAATTCTTTTCAAATTCTTCCAAATAACAGGAGGAAGCTCTTCAAAAACTTATTTTACAAGGTCAGCAAGACTTTAACACCAAAGTCAAAGATATTACAAAAAATAAAAAAAAAAAAAGATAAACAAAGAAAAAGAAAAGAATACTACAGTCCAAAATCCCTGAAAAACATAAAGGCAAAAACCAACAATAAAATATTAGCAAATTTATTTCAATAATACATATAATCATACCCTATGATCAAGTGGGATTTATTCCTGGGATGCAAGGATGGTTTGACATCTGTAAATCAATGTAATATACCACATCAGTAACATGTCAATAGATCCAGGAAACACATTTGACAAAATTCAACATCCTTTCACGAGAAAAACTCTCAACAAAGAGAGTATGGAGGGTGCATACCTCACCTAATAAAGGCTATACATGGGACACTCACAGCTAACATCATACCCAAAAATGAAAAGTTGGAAACTTCTACTGTAAGATTAAGGACAAAGTAAGAATAATCACTCTTACCACTTTTATTGAACAGAGTACTGTAAGCTCTAGCCAGAACAATTAAGAAATAAAAGGAAAAAAAGAGACCTAAATTGAAAAGGAAGAAGTAAGATTTTTCTCTATCTGCAGATGACATGATATTATATATAAAAAACCCTAAAGATTCCACAAAACTGTTAGAACTAATCAACAATTTCAGGAAAGATATAGGATGCAAAATTAATACATAAAAATCAGTTGGTTTTCTATACACAATGAACAATCAAAAGGTGAAATTACCTATTTACAATATCAATAAAATAAAATACTTAGAAAAGCATTTTACCAAGAAGATAAAAGACCTATACACTGAAAACTATATTGATGAAAAGATTGAAAAACATGCATATAAATGGAAAGATATTCCATGTCCATGGATTGAAAGGATTAATAGGTTTAAAAGTCCATACTACCTAATGTGATCTACAGGTTCTATATACTCTCTATCAAAATCCCAATGGCATTTTGAGAAAAATTAAAGAAAGCGAAAAATATATATATTAAAATCTGCAAGAAGTCACAAAATAGCCCCAAGAGCAAAAACCAACTTGAGATAAAAGAACTCAGCCAGAGGCATCACACTTCCTGCTTTCAAGTTGTATTACAAAGCTATAGTAATAAAAACAGTATGGTATTGGCATAAAAAACACATAAATCAATGGAACAAAATGATAGCCTAGAAATAAACCTATTCATATAAGGTAAATTAATTTACTAAAAGGAGTCCAGAGTATACAGGCAAAGAATAGTGTCTTCCATAAATGATGCTGGGAAATCTATATAGCCACATGAAAAAGAATAAAACTGGAGCCCTATCTTACACCATACACAAAAATCAATCAAAATAAATTAAAGACTTTAACACAAAACCTGAAACCATAAACTCCTAGGAGAAAACGGGGAAAAATCTCCTTGACATCAGTCTTGGCAGTGATTTTTTTTTCATCTGACTCCAAGAACAAAGGCAACAAAAACAAAAATAAACAATTGGTAGTGCCTCCAACAAAAAAGGAAACCATCAACAAAATGAAAAGGCAGGGCACCTGGGTGGTTCAGTGGTTGAGCCTCTGCCTTTGGCTCAGGTCCTGATCCCAGGCGTCCTGGGATCAAGTCCCCCATCAGTCCCATGGGGAGCCCACTTCTCCCTCTGCCTATGTCTCATGAATAAATGAACAAAATCTTTTTAAAAAATGAAAAGGCAACCTATGGAGTGGGAGAAAATATTTGCAAACCACACATCAATAGTCAAAATATAAAAGGAACTCCTACAACTCAGTAACAACAACAGAAAAACAATGTGCAAAGAGACCTGATTAAACACTTTTCCAAAGACATACAAATGGCCAACATATATATGAAAAGGTGCTTGACATCACTAATCATCAGGGAAATGCCAATTAAAAAACACACTCATTATCAACCTCATTATCACACTCATTATCAACAACCTCATTATCAAAAGAAAAGGGGTGACAAATGCTGGCAGGGATATAGAGTAAAGGGAACCCTCACACTGTTGGTGGAAATGTAAACTAGTACAACTACTATAGAAAACAGTAGGGAAGTTCCTTAGAAATAAAAAATAGACTATAGCTAATAATACCATATTGCATATTTAAAAGTTATTACAAGAGCAGAACTTAAAAGTTCTCATCACAAGAAAAACATTCTTTTGGAACTATGTAAGATGACGGATGCTAACTAGACCTATGTGGTGATCGTTTCCCAGCATATACAAATATCAAATAACTACCTTGTATACCTGAAACTAATATAATGCTATATGTATCAATTAAACCTCAATTTTTAAAACATTTAAAAATACAGAACTACCATATGATCCAGCAGTCCCACTTCTGAGTATATATCCAAAGGAAACAAAATCATTATTTCAAAGAGATATCTGTACTTTCATGTTTGTAGCGCTATCCTTCACAATACCAAGATATGGAAACACCCTAAGCATTCATTAACAGATGAACAGATAAAGAAAATGTGGTACATACATACAATGGAATACTATTTAGTCTTTTAAGAGAAGGATGTCATTTACAACTATGTAAATGAACCTGGAAAGCCTTATGCTAAATGAAATAAGCCAGACAGAGAGACAAATACTGCATGGCATTACTTATATGTGGAATGTAAAAAAAGTTGAACTCGTGTAAACAAAAAGTGGAAAAGGGGTTGCCAGCGCCAGTGGATAGTGGAGAGGCTGGTAGAAAGTACAAACTTTCAGTTATAAGATGAATAAGTTCTGAGGATCTAATAGTGGCTATAGTTGATAACAAAACATTGTATAATTGAAATTTGTTAAGAGAGTAGGACTTGAAACATTCTGTTTCGTGCACATGCACACACACACACACAAATCCATATAAAAATCCCACAAAGTATTTGGATTCTTGTACCCATCTAGGGTCATGTAATACAACCACTACAGCTTGTACGAAGGTTTTGATCTATATTGTATTCTTAACTCAAGTACCACCAGCAGTGTTGTTTTGGGGCATGTCATTTTACTAAATATTGAGCATCTCTTATAAAAGCTCTGAATAAATGAAGTAAAATATTATCAATTTACCTGAATTATCTTCCTGGAAAACTCAAAGTACTTTAAAATTGTTGGAATAGTGCTTTGTGCTTATAAGTAAAATGAAATTAATACTAGGCTCATATACAAACTGTTTTCTCACTTACATAAAAATCTAGTGGGTCATTCATATATTTCATGAGAAGCAAGATGATTCTTTCCTGAGCAAGATTCTCCAGTGCATTGCAAGGAATCTAGCATCCCTGCCTTTTGCCAATCATTGTGAAAATAAAATAAAATCCTGATATAAGTACAAAATGCTTAGGATGGAGACTGTCCTTATTAGGGAGCCACCACTAATTGTAAGTATGCTCTTAACCAAAGATTTCATATAAAATATATGATCAAGCATATGTCACAAGCTGCAGATTTAAGCCTCTAGAATGCTCTACAGTAGTAAAGTTACAAGTCAAATGAAAATCACACACACACACACACACACACATTTACAGAGAGAGAGAAAGAGCAATACAGATAACCATAAGAAGCCTGGTGCCCTATTTTACACAAAATATGTAGAGAACATAAAAACACATTTCAAATAGGCTTTTAAAGTCCTTTTTAAAGTCCTTTTTACCCCTAAGATATAAATAAGTAGGTAAATAGATAGATGGATAAGATATATATGCCTGTGAGTCTATAATACATTATATATATATGACATGAAAATAAGTTGCTTTTTATAATACTAAATAATACAAATTTTGCTGGGATCTGTAAAGCTTAACATGGCTTTATAAAAAAAGATTTAGTTTGCTTATATATATAACAAGGCTATCATCAACTTTTAACTCATGTCTTCTTTTCTTCACAGTACTTTCTACTAAGCAGGTAATTAGAGATAATGTTGTGCTCTCTAGAGCTATACTCATATTTGATATTCTTCTTCTCACAATCATTACAAGACCAAAGTCTTCATTTCTTTATGGAATTTGAATGAACCTCTTGAATAGTATTAGACTGTTCTTGGCTTTGCTTTTTCCATTCCCCCATTAAAAATTACAAAAATGTTGGCAGCCCGGGTGGCTCAGCGGTTTAGCGCCGCCTTTAGCCCAGGGCCTGATCCTGGAGACCTGGGATTGAGTCCCGTGTCGGGCTCCCTGCATGGAGCCTGCTTCTCCCTCTGCCTGTGTCTCTGCCTCTCTCTCTCTTTCTCTCTATCTGTCTCTCATGAATAAATAAATAAAATCTTAAAAAATATATTTGTTAAGTAAAAAAATTTACAAAAATGTCAATGTGTGGAATAGAAATGTAAAATATATTGTCTTGGCCTATGCTTAAGAAAGTATGCAGGGTTACCTGGGTGGCTCAGTGGTTGAGTGTCTGCCTTTAGCCCAGGGCATGATCCTGAAGACCCGGGATTGAGTCCCACATCGGGCTCCCTGTATGGAGCCTGCTTCTCTCTCTACCTGTGTCTCTGCCTCTCTCTCTGTCTCTCATGAATAAATAAATACAATCTTTAAAAAAAGAAAGTATGCATAACGCTTTTACTTTTATTAGAGATGCCAGTGGAGTTTGACTGTTGACTTTGTGTATGCATTTTTAATCAGGTGTCAGAATTACTCTCTTGTCCAGCTCTAGCTGCTTCTATGAGAATTGTCCAGCATGATTAACGTGGCACCCTTCTTTAAAAGAGTGGGAAGTTGCATACAGAAGTGAATTATGGGGGTTGACCATACTGAATGTAGAACATCTGTCTTTATAATCATCAGCCCACCAAGCAATATTTGTAATGTAAAAAATTTTACTTTTTTGGGACGCCTGGGTGGCTCAGTGGTTGGGTGCCTGCCTTCAGTTCGGGTCATGATCCATTGGGCACCCTTCAAGGAGCCTGCTTCTCCCTCTGCCTATGTCTCTGCCTCTCTCTCTCAGTCTGTATCTCCCATGAATAAATAAATAAATCTTGAAAAAAATTTTACTTTTTGAATTCTTTTTAAATATTCTCAGACTCACTGTCCTAGTATGTATCCAATCCATACCTAAAAGGATCGTGGTCATCATTTATTTACTCTCCCATTCACCCATACATTCACACTTTCAACTGGCAAATTTTTATTCACTATTTATTATAGGTTAAATATTGAATATTCTGTATCAAAGAGGCTCAAACACATCAAAGCATTAAATCAGAATGTTTTACTATTTTTTCAGATGAACAGAAAGTTTTGGAAACAGTTCCCTCTCTCAAATAGAAATTAGTTAACTTATTGAATGCTTATAGTAACCACATGGATAACTGAAATTATTGCCTCCATATTCTGAGTTGGAGAAACAAAGCCTCAGCAATTTTAAGTAACTTTAACAAGCCTAAATAACTAGTAAGTATTCTTAAGGCAGATCCCAACCCAGGCTTGTTTTTACTACAAACTTGGTAGTCTCTTAAACTAGGTCATATGAACAAACTAGTTTTTTTTTTAAGATTTTATTTATTTATTTATTCATGAGAGATACGGGGGGGGGGGGGGTGGAGAGACACAGGTAGAGGGAGAAGCAGGCTCCATGCAGGGAGCCTGATGTGGGACTGGATCCTGGGACTCCAGGATCACACCCTGGGCCGAAGGCAGGCACTAAACTGCTGAGCCACTCAGGGATCCCCAACAAACTAGTTTTTAATTGGGCCTGGTTCTAGATGCTTCTGTGCTCAATTCATTTTTTTCCCAAGATTAGTTTTTGTTTTGGCTTTGTTTAGGACAGAGTTATCAGAAACTCAACCTCCTACCTCTGGCAGATCTGAATGTGCTCCCCCCTGCTATCATGATTTGCAGATGCAAATTTGCAGAACACAAATTTAGATCTCTAACAATAGCCGAACATCCATCTGCTTCCCCTGGAAGCTCAGAAATTTCTTCTAGGATAGCTTTATTGAGATATATATGCTTATCTCTAATTCCTCAGAGGAATTTCATTCTAGACACATGAGTTACTTGCCCTTGGACTAAAACATAGAGAAAGAAAAGGATAACAGCAACAAAGCCACAGCAAGAATTATCATCCAAGTCTCAGGAAAGGTTAGAAGTTGCTACACAAACACAATCCAGAAATCAATGTGTCATTCTTGTTGGAAACTTCTCCCGCAAGTGCCTACAAACTGCAACAAGATCACGGAAAGACAGGAAGGGAAGAGAACCCACAGCTGGCATACCCACACTGCCTAGCTGTGTGGTCTTGGTGCCAAAGCTGACCTGTCTTTTGCTGTGCTTAAGCCTCAGTAATTCATCAAGAAATTTTCTTAGCTCATAAGGCTCCAAATTATAAGTTGATGGTCTGGACCTTAAAAGTGTTCATCATGGTGAAAAAGAAATTCATTATGAAGTGGCCCCTCTGTACTAAACCAAGACATATTATTTTTCTTTCTTAAGAATGTTACCTCTCAAGCAAGCCTCTATCCTCAATCTGGACAAAGGTGCTATTTTCTCTAAGAAGAAAATATGAATGAACTCAGTTCTGAGAATATAGTTGTCCAGGCTAAGGCAGAGAGACTCCAAACATGCCTTTCATCAACAGTATTGTTTTATACATGTCATCACTGAAGGAAACAGCAGGGAATGGGTACAAGGGTGCCTCAAACACTGGATTTCCAGAGATAGGTGTTCTCCCCATGCAATAGGCTCTCCAAAAACGGGGAGAAAGAGAAGCTTCCAATTCCATTTCATCCCTCAAGGGCACTTAGGTGGTCACTAGCTAGGCTCTTTGTTTTCCTGGGAGAAGGAAAACAAAAATGGCAATTAGAACTCTGGGATACCCTGCCACTTTTATGTATGTTGATTTTTTTGGTTATTTTGCTTGGTATTGATTTAGAAAGGCAACAATGGTTTTAAAGAGATCCAAAAGTATAAGGAACCCTGACTCCGAGTGACATCTGATTCATCACAAAGGATTTCCCTCTTGGTTCCCCAGTGAGTCACCTGTATGCTGAAACGTGGGAGACACTTTAGAAAAATCAATGACAAGACATTTCTGCTATGAAACACTATGCCTCAAATCTCTTGATTTCTCAAAAGTCAAAGCATGTAGATAAAATCTAGTTCATCCATCACTTCACACTTCAGTATTAACATAAAGAAGGAACATGCAAACTGACTATTATTAGGTCTCTTATTTGTCACGTCTTTGTCAGACAAATTGTCATGCTAAATTCCCCAACTAAACTCTAAGGACTTATTTGCTCACCTAGACTTATAGAATTGCAAAACATCATGAGAAATTTGTGTTTCTTTCATAACATGATAATTGTGCCAAAAACACAAGCATGATTCAATAAGATGAGCATCCAAGGTCCCTTTTAGCTTCCTGATAAATGTATAAAGATTTTTCATTATATCAAAAACTCCAATAGGAAACCACATTTTAATGATTAAAGAGCATGGGAGTTGCAAAGTGCAAAGCAAACACCTTAACAAAAGAACAAAAGTTTACTTAAGGAATGTAATTTAAAAATGGAAATAACTGGGGTACCTGGACACCTCAGTTGGTTAAGCATCTGCCTTAGGCTCAGGTCATGATCTCCAGGTCCTGGAATCAAGACCCATATGGTGCCCCCTGCTCAGCAGGGAGTCCACTTCTCCCTCTGTCCCTCTGTCCTCCTTCTGTCCTCTACTCCTTTCCTCTATCCCTCTCCATGTTCTCTCTCTTCTTTCAAATAAATAAAATCTTTAAAAAATTGGAAATGATCTTTTAACATAAATAGACTACTCCATTGTTTCAAACCTGCTTGAAAGCTACTTCAGCAACACTGTGCTCATTTGAACATATTTTAAAACATACAGACTCCCTAGCACACCAGACTACTTTTCTGATCAACACCTTCACAAATTTAACACTGTACTCTCTCCTTGCTTTGGGGCCAAGTGGTGATAGTATATATGGATGTGCATATGCTAGTCATCCATGGACAATCACATCCATGTCACAAAGGAAATATAAGCATTTTTGAGGCTCTTCTCAGCTTCTTTTTCTATGGAAAGCCCCTCTGGTTTCTCTCCTTGTTTCTAATCCCAATTTTATCTTTTCACTCTATCCGTGAAATGCAAATCCATAAATCTCACCTCAATGTCCGTCTTACAGGAATCCTTTCAATACCTGATTCTTGAAGCTCCCCAACTTCTTGTCTGACTTGAATCTAAATATTTACAGTGTATAATTGAGGTTAACTGCAGCCATACTCTTTGCTAAGCCTTAGGTAAAATCTAAAGCCTGAAGTTTCTGGTTCCGAAAAGTTAAAAAAATTAATAAATAATTTGAAAACCTAATATTACTTGATCAGCTCTGGAAATTCAATATTATATATAAGATTTTTCTATAAAACCAAATATGTCTTTACCTAAGGACAGGAAAGTACGAGAATTCAAAGATCTGGTTTTGGTTTATGGAATAATGAATGGCCTTGCTTAAACATTTTCACACATTTGAGAATGCACCTGTGTGGCTCAGTGGTTGAGCATCTGCCTTTGGCTCTGGGCATGATCCCAGGGTCCTAAGATCGAGTGCTTTAATGGGCTCCCCACAGGGAGACTGTTTGTCCCTCTGCCTATGTCTCTGCCTCACTCTGTGTGTTTCTCATGATTAAGTAAATAAAATCTTAAAAAAAAAAAAAAGAAAATGCATAACCAATTAGAAGCGTTAACTTTATTTTTATCATCCAGTGTTTTCAAAGTGCTTTGGTATTAACTGGTTATTAGTAAGGTGAGCATTGTATTCCTGTCTCCACATTTTTACCCTTCTAGTGAATACAGGTGAAAGACTGACTAAATTGAGCTGATCCACTTTGCCTTCCCCACCACTGCCATCTTCTTCTTACAGGTTGATTTTTTCAGGTGCAGATAAAACATGACTTATGAAGAGAGCACCTAAAGCCATTTACTTTATGTCTCACCAAAAGAATATATAAGAGTTTGTGTTTCCCTATATTACACAGTAATATAACATAGTAATAATACTGCTGTGTCTGGGCAATGTTGAAAACTAACAGATGTCACCAGGAAAAATGACTAAGACATGAAAAACTGGTATTTGTTCTGGACCTAGTTTCGAAATAAAGTGGCCATAAGGAAGTAATTGTCAGACTTCCACAAGGCGCTAAGTCTACTGAATGTTGCCAACATCATTTAAACAAGAAAGAGGGTATTTCAATACTAAGGGGGGAAAATGCTGAAAGGACAAAAATGCAAGGGTTGTGGGAAAGAGTCCTCTCTTAAATAGGAAAATGCATAAATAACCTTGTGAAGTAATTTCCCATTAATTTTGTTCCTGGTAATAGAAAACAACAGACATGTAATTAAAAAGTTCATTCCCCATTCCCACTGTATCCAAGAATTTCTTCAAGTGTAAGCACTCAGAGCTAGTGAGTGAGCACCTACAATGTTGGACATTGTGCCCAGCACATAGGGCCATTTTAAACATGCTTCAATCCTGATCTGCTGTCAAGGGAGAAGAAGGACATCTGCTTGATGCTCAGGAGTCCTTAATGGTGGCCTTAATGGTCAATGAGAAGCACTGACTGGGCAATGCTACCCTCAGTTAACAATGCATAAAACAGGACCATGTAAAATAAAATAGCATTATCCTTTTGAATTCACATTCCTCTCCTTCTTTAATGAGACTCTTTTCTGCCAGGGTTGCCCATGGTAAAAGCAACTCATTTTTCAGAGGAAAAAGAATTAATCATTATGTGTCTGGAGCCCAAAAGGAATATGATCAAATTAATTTTGATTTTAAGGAATTGGATATACATGGAAAGGAGGAAAGTTGTTAAGAGTTTTCATTTGGTGGTTTTGTTTTTATTGTTGGTTTTTCATTTGTTTCACTCTTATGTTTTTTAAGCAAGAATTTCAATTTCTTAGTGGAAGTTTCAAGGTGAAGGAAAGTGCTGACAGTCCAGAGCTGACTCTTGACACCATTCTTACCCTCTTGGGGGAATGTCATAGAGTAGAGTGACAAGCTCTCAGGAAACGAGAAGCACTGAAACCAGGGAGCACTGAGCAAAGTTTAACACGATAGAAATAGCACCTCTTGGTAGGAGTTATTCCTGGGCAAAGCTGGACAATGGCAGGGCATTAGATTTTGTGAAATTCTTTCATTCTATAGCCATGGAACCAAGCATCAAAGCTGGGGTTGAGTCCAGCACTTCTCTATCTACCATGCCACTGAACTTCCTGAAAAATGCAGTTTGGCTTTCTTAATGAAAGGAAAATGTGAACCTAGAGCTGAGAGCACAAAGCGGTCACAAAAAAAGCACTCCTCTTTTGAGTCTTATTTCCCAAGCCATCCTCCTACCCAGAAAACTGACTTTAATTCTGATTTCCTGTCAGTATTGGGCATCACATAGGAGATATAGAATTTAACCACTGAGCCAAACATTGTTGCTGCAGGAACAAACTTGAGAAGCCCTTTGCACAGCAGGAGCATCTAAAATTCTTAGAAAAAGGCTGGACAACCAGTAACAAAGGTTTTAAACAAACAAACCACTAACTTTAACTAGAGAAACATTGCAAATCTCAAGCTTTACTTTCAAATGATTCCAAAAAATGGCCTTCCTGAAAGAAAGTCAAATAAAAGGAACAATACGACTACAGCTATGATTGGTTTTTATATTATTTTCACTTTTTCACAAAACCCTTCCTCAACAGTCAAAATCCTGTAATCCAGCAGCACTTATAAAATGGTGTTTAAGCAGAGAAAGAGCTGGTATATCTTCACTCAATACACAGAATGAGTCTTTCATTATCCTTCCAAGACCAGCATCCCTCATCAAGTTTTAGTACCTTTCCTTCTAAGCTTTTATCTTAAACACTCATTTTTAAACTCCTCCAGAATTTAGATAAAAGTATTCTATTTTTATCTTTCTATTTTTGTATTTTATTGAGCCATCTATGTTATCAAGACTATCTCATAATTGGGTTCCTTGCCTCATGATTGCTTTAACCTGTCCCTGAATATAATTAGATTCAATTTACCATCTGACCAAATTCTAATATTTTCACTTCACCAAGATCATCCCAAACCTTTTGTCCTCTTATCTTGCCTCTGCAAACAGGCTTCAGTTTTCTTTCTTAAACATCCTCTTTTGTTCATGGAAACTAGGGGAAGATCGGCAGCCACAGCATAATTCCCACTTTCTTCTACAACTTAAAGAAAAATTTGTCTTCTCTTTAACTCAATACAACAAATTTCCGGGAATCTTAAATTACTTTGCCATCCATCGTTTTCTTACAAATTTGTAGCAGCAAAATACTGAAACTTCCCAGTTATTTTTCTTGACCACATTACTGTTACTTAGCAGTACCTGGACATTTATCCTAATTTGAAGATTCTGAACGGTAAAATGAATCCAATAAGGTCACTCTTTGCTCTTTGAATCATAATATTTTACAAGGGATGCACACGTGCAACATTCACATGTAAGGTATTTATATGTTAATGCCGCCTTGATGGAGTTTGGGTACCACCCTATGACTATTTGAGACGGCTGCCCTTTAATGAACACTTTGGCTTTTAGGTTTGTTTCAAGCTGGCTAGAAATCATAGGTGTTTCAGGTAGGTATCTTCTATGAACCTAATCTAAAGTTCAAATCTAACACAGAGCAGAAATAATCCCTGAAAGACAAAAATGAAGCAGGTGGTTAATACAGACCAGACTTTTCTTTCCATATAGACTGTGGAGTAAATAACAAAGCCTTTCTTTAACCAAGGATTGTTTAAAGAATGAGGTCCTGATGTGAAGGAGGTTAGATAGAATAGGTATTCTGCTCTTACCACCCACCCCCTTCCCCGCCCCACCAAGCTCACAGAGCGGCATGCTGGCAGAGACCTTCAAGTCTATTTGGGGCAGCGCCAAACCTAGAAATGGGCACCTATGCAGTTGCACCAAGACAGCAGCTCATGCATGCACTCCTGGCAGGAGGACAGGCTAAAGTCTGCAAACTTGGGGAGTCTAACACAGGCACAGTGTTCTCCAGGGACTACTTAGACTCAGCACGCTTTGATGTTGTGCACAGAGGGACATTTGTGTCTGCTAGGAAGAGATTAGAGTGTTCGATGCAGACTTCACAAGAAGCGTAAGTTTTTAGGATAAGGTCAAACATCTAAGACTGACCCAAAAGTAATGGGACATTAACCTCCATCACGGTTTTATCATCAAAGATACATATTTGCTCCCATCATTTTATGCTCAAATAACAGGAGTTGATAACTGCTTCATCACAATCACCACATAATGGTAAAAACTCAAGTTAGTTCACTTCCAGAAGTTTCCCTTACCCTTTTTAGAGACTCACAAATACCTGTGAACTGATAGCTATTTTAGAGGTATCACATATACATCACAGCTAAATGCATAGAACACAGAATCATCCAGGGCTGAGTTGATTCCTGCCTTTACTAGTAATCAGTGTGACCTGGAGCAACTTACATAATCCCTCTAAACCATCGTTCCCTTATATAGAAAATGTCAGTGATACTAATAATACTTATGTCATAGAATTAGAGTGAAGATTCAGTAAGGTAATCAGTGAACAGGGCATAGCAAGAGATTATTAAAGATGAGCTGGTATTGGTGGAAGGTGAGGTTAGTGAAAGTGCTATGGCTTCAGAATGATAAAAGAATAGCAATAAATTTGAAAGAAGAAAAAGACAAAAGCATAATGACAGGGTCACAAGTAGTTTACAGAGACAGGATGAGGACTTGCCTAATTATACTTTTGTGTGGGGCAAGAGGATAGTTAATTCACTGATGAATGTAGGTCTTGTGTTTGGCACAGATCCACTGAAAGGAGGACAAGAATTAGTGAAATAACATCCAACCCAAACTGGGCTTGCTTTCTTTAGCTGGTCAAATTAATGATTGATCAGTTTTGGTAAAAGTGAATATTTGAGATGGTTGTACTGCCATTTCCATCAGTCATTGCCCCAGGGAATTTCCCTGAGCTGATAACCTCATCACTATTTATTGACCTCTGACATAAAATCAGGTGCCCCTGGAGTTCCTGGGTTCTAATCCCAGTTCTCCTACCATCAATCACTAAGGCTCAACTGAAAAGTCTGTATGTGTGTGTTTCTGGGATGGTGGTTTACAAGTGCTCAGAGGCATATAGACCTGGTTGGCTAACCAACAGAGTCACCATTCTTAGCATACATCTTTACCCTGAAAGAACAAGACTACAAGCAAACAATCATTCCAGGCAGTATCTTAAATCAATTACACGTATAGAGTTCGAGAGCCTCTGGTCCAATACAGATGGTCAAATTATCTTTCACAATATATGTTCAATGACATGTATTTCAATACATGGGTATCAAATACATACTGGATTCCTTAATTCCCTAAATTCCCTAAAGCCTTGGTTTAGAACTAAAAATTTGGTATTTATCCTTTATGGAAGTCAAATATACTTCTTAAGCCAGGAATTTAAAACAAATAGTCATTCCCATAAGTGAACTAAAACTAGTAAAATATGCCAATTTCATCTTCAAATTTATAATGGATATTTTTCTGACAATGTAATATTTGGTGATATCTGAACGTTCCTAATTAAGTATAAGGATTACTGCCATTATAGTTGAATTTTCCAAAAAAATTACAAAGGTGGAAGTGGGTAGGGGGGTGGGGTAACTGGGAGATGGGCACTAAGGAGGGCACATGATGAGGTGAGCACTGGGTGTTATACTATATGTTAGCAAATTGATTTTAAATTAAATACTTAAAAAAATTTTTTAAATGTATCCTCTTAGAGGTAGTGGTCTCCCGATGTGAAGTAGTTACTGTGTTTCCGGAAGAAAAAAAAAAAGTACAAAGGAATTATACAATAGGGCCCATCTTGTTTCATGTGGCTTTATGGGATATAAGTATATCATAAACCACTGAAGACAGACACAGAAATAACCAAAATTGAAACTAGAGTAACATAAATCTCAAAAAGGATTTCAGAAGGACAAATTAATTTTAGAGAAAAAAAATTAAAACAGTTTTGAAATATATAAATTGTTAGATGAAACCCTTAAATCAACTTAATATTTAAATATCTAACACTTTTATTCATACATTCTTGCCCTCTCTTCTCAAGGTTAATAGGACAGAGGCACAAATGTTCATGTGTACATTTTCCATCTTTTTGGCTTACCACATTCAGAAAGGAAGCAATCTTTTCCCCCAGGCTGTTCTGAGTTGGATAAAAGGAAACAAAGTAGGAAACATCTTTCTTATTAAGTGATGGTGTTCTCTGTGCTGGTTTCCAATGAGGAAGAAGAAAAGAAGTGGTAAAAGGCTAGGTCCATTCACATAACACTGGGACTGAATTTAAATGTCAGCTCAGCCAAACAAGTTAAAAGTAGACATCTAAAACCTGACATCCTAAAATTGTTATGTTAAAAAAACTACTATGTGATAGAATAACTGCTTTTCTAAGTTTAGGAACTGTACCCACCAAAAATGCATTACCCACACAATTCAATAACTAAAAATGAAACATAAAAATTCACTTAGACTATACTTTAAAAAATCACTTCACTTTACAACTGAAAAATAGAATAGACTAACATTTTAAAAGCTACCCTCCTATGCATGCATAGAGTGCTGTATTTTATGAAGTTTGCTCCCATCTAGAGAGAACATCAACACCAGATCATTTTAGCTCTCACAGAGAACAAGAACCAAGAGCTGAATTACCATCATACTAGAAATTACACTATGTTCATAAAAATATACAAAATAAACTCTTCAATAAACCTGCTTTGTAGCATATTATAAGAGTATTTTCAACTTCTATTGTAATATAGGGAAATAAATAGCATTTGGGCTTCTAATCAGTCCTTATTCTCTGCTTCTCTTTCTTTGCCCAAATGTACCAATGAAAGCCAAGAAGTTGTATCCCTACCTTTCATCCCTAAATAACATTTAAGAGTAAAAACATCAGTAAAGACCTATTTTCTGGTTCTGGCCTTGGCTGCCTAACCCTTAAAAAATAGTTCCCTTTATTTTTCAACTCAGATAACTTTGATTGAGTCTGCACATCCCTTCAGATGTGTGACATCCCTCCACAGTCTCCTCTCATCTACTCTCAGAAGTCTGGAGAAGGCTGTAGCCTTCAGAAGAGAGGAAGGACTTTCTGACACCTGATGCATGAGCAAGGAGTTGAGTGAGGACTGATTATTTTCCAAGTAGTGCCAGTAGTTGCATACAGCTGGATGCAAGTGGTTCATCCCATCAGACAACCCCCCCAGATGCTTCTAATTGTCCCTCTTGGATCTAAATTTTACCAGCCTGATGCCTCTGAAGGATCTGAAGCTATGACACACTTATCATTGACGCTAGAATACAGATGCAGTGATGCTCAAAGGTCAGGGCTGGTGGAAGCTGTAGCACTTGATTAGATACATATCTTGGCAAGTGACATTAAACAGCAATTTTTTAGACAATTGTGATGATTTGCCTTCTCCCAATAAAACTTACTACTTTCAGAGAAACTCAGAAGAATTGTGGTTCCATTTTGTAGATAAACAATTGGAGATAGGGATGGACATTTGCCAAGATTTTCCAAATAATTAATGCTATAGCTATGAGGATGCTCAGGACTTTCAGTTTCCAAGAAATCGGTAATCTCATTTATCTGCTTCAAATTATTAATTTGAGCACATATTTCAAGTGTCATTGCTGTTGTTTGATGGACCAGGAACACTGAATGGTATGAATGTACTTATGAGGAGACTAACAGAACAAGAACCAATGAGGAGATGGGAGGGACCAATGAACTCTCGGGTCCTGCTTTTAAACCCTGCACCCCCACTTCCCCCCAAACCCTCATGGCTGGTGCTGAAAGTGACCACCTGGAAGGAGATAAGCAGGCAGATCGTTCAGAGGAAGAAGCGAAAGAGCAACCCTACAGATGTAATAGACAACTCTTAACATCCAACAGGGCTCAGCAGGATGTGCATGGCAATAGATCATTCGCTATTTCCCAACAGTGCCTGCAAATCTACGTGACAAAGTTGACTTTCCGGGGGCTCTTTCTTTCAACCTCAGCTCAGGACCACATTCACGTTCTTGTTATCAGAGTTGCCATTTCTAGCTGACACACGGCAGTTTTCACATTTTGTAAAGGTTGCATATTTGAAGTCATTCTCTTAGGGAGAAAAATCAGTTACTGTGCAGACAAAAAGCAAGTAAAATTACTTTAAATGCTGATATTATTTTTAAAGGGCAAATCAATTTCCCAAACCAAATTAAATGGAAAAGTCATTTAAAAAGTCATGGTAGGGCTAAACCATGTGTTTAGGTATATCACTTTGTTGCCCAAATCAAGTTAAGTTCAAAACCAGTGACTTTTTGCCTCAGAACAAATAGTTTACAAGAAAAAGTACAACAATCAAAAATTAAGGCTGAATGTTGGCTATTCAGCCACTATCTCGTATTAGGCTTCACAAAATGCCACCTACCACACTATCAGAATGAGTATTTCTGTACCTTTCCTTTCATTGCCATAATTATCAAACCATAATTTTACAAATACTTTGCAGGTGGAAGGAAATCTTAGGATGTTTTATCTGGCTTAAAAATAAATGTCTAAACAATTAAACTAAAAACATTTCCTTACCCCTCACTCACAATTTTTCTCACTACAACACAGGGGATAGCACATGGTCAATGTTTCAAAAGTATCCCATGAGAATAAAGAGATATTTTCTACCTGTTGTAAATTAGAATATGTCTCCCTTTTTAAATCCATATTTTAAAAACGAAACACTTCCAAAGATTTCTCTCTCCAAGCACATTATTAAGGTTTGTTTACATTCTAAACCCAATCACGAGCTCAAACACAATTCCAGCATGACATTACAGTGATCACGTGGACTCTACTCAGCTTTGGAAATGCCAAGCCTGATGACAGATTGCTGTCATCCTGGCTCACTCACATCCATACAAAATTAGAGGTTCCTGATTTTCCTTCAAATGGCAGGTGAATTGTTAGACTTTTCTTCAAGAAGTCTGGAAGGTAAAATTGATCACCTGAAATGATGACCAAATTAATAGCAAAAGAGGAAGAAGTACCAGATTAGGTGATATGTTCACAATACTACTAGGAGTAGGTCTAGGACTATTTATTTATTTATTTATTTATTTATTTATTTATTTATTATTATTTTTTTTTTACAAAGATGATTTGGAAAAAGCTTTTGTCCATCAAGAAAAGAGGAAGGAAAGAGGACTTTGGGTCTCAAATTTCTCATTTCAGGTTTCTCTTAAAGCCAGGCTTTGCCTGTGCCTCCTATCTTCCCTCCTATCTTCAAATTCATGGAAAACTCTAATTCTAGCTGATTGTATCACACTGGTTGCAAAGCTGCAAAGGCTACTATGTAAGAAGCAACTATTCCTGGGAGAATCAGAAAGGAATTTTGTTGTTTTATTATTTGGATTTTGGCTTCCTCTACTTTAACTTGCTTTTTTAACTATATACAAATGGTTCTAACTAGGGAGAAACTTTCTTGTATTATTAAAAGAGCTGGTAATCAATTTTGAACACTGCCCCCACTGGAAAAGTATATGCACCCCCTTGTTAGCAGAAGAAAAGTATATGCACCCCTTTGTTAGCATTAACATGTTAATTATGCAAACCATCTGGGTCATATCAATGAGACACCTTATCAGAAGAGGATAGCATTAAGTCTTCCCTCCAAACGGACACTGTAATCCACTCAGCTTTAAGGTACCCAGCTAAAGAGGAAAGAAATATTATAGACTCCACTAGCCATGATTTTATGTGTTCTCTTAGTGACACGACACTTATTAATCTGTGTCTTTCTCTTCCTGCCCTTGAACCCTCAGTCACAGTATGTTTTCCAACAGAATACAACAGATGATGATGCATATGTAACACTATATTAGAATGGTTACTTTAATATCATTAAGGTTCTAACATTATCAGAGAAAAAATTCAAGAGATTTCTTTTTGTCGAGTAGAAAGTCACTTCACCTTTCTGAATCTCTTTTTAAGCAGAAAACAGGAAACAATGCTTCTCTCCTACCTATTCAAAACATTTATTATAGGTGTCAAGCAGTGTAACATTTGGAAGCATTTTTTGAAACTTTTTTGAGGGCCCATCACAAATATTCAGGAGCATAACCATAAGGTGAGTTGTAATTTTACTTAGTTAATGTAGGTGGAGCAAAATGGAACTCTGAGACAATTCCCTGAATGAAGGATGGAAAAAAAAGGATGACCCTGGCTACTGAAAGTGATCTCTGCTTTAAAAGTCCTAGCCCAGGGATCCCTGGGTGGCGCAGCGGTTTGGCGCCTGCCTTTGGCCCAGGGCACGATCCTGGAGACCTGGGATCGAATCCCACATCGGGCTCCTGGTGCATGGAGGCTGCCTCTCCCTCTGACTATGTCTCTGCCTCTCTCTCTCTCTGTGACTATCATAAATAAATAAAAATTTAAAAAAAAATAAAAAAAAAAGTCCTAGCCCAGGTTTTTGCTTTACTCAAATATGATGAAAAATCATTGGTTGTATTTTTTTCTCTTCATCCTAACTTATGGAAAGAGGGTCAAAGCTGAATATATTATTATTGTCATCATGATTATTATTATTGTGCCGCACACCTGCTAGTCACAATTCAATAACTATCGAACATATGGCAATTGCTTTTCATGCTAAAAAATAATAGGCATATGTTGCCTGGTTAAATGACACATCTAATAGGTTTGAAAGCTGATTCACAGCAATCATTCATAGCAATGATCTGTATTTTCACGACTAAATGCCCACCACATAACCTTTTCTTGATTCTGCTTCCCAGAACTTTAAGGCACAAAAATACTCCTTATATTCTAAATGATCCTTACTATGCCCTCAGCTTTATGAGTGTTTCCGTAGTTATAAACGTCACCATACACATCTTAGACATTAAACTGCACCCTGACATTGTAACAGTAGTTACAGAACTTAAAATCGATTAATCATTACAGTATCTATTTTGAGCGTCTACCACAAAGCAAACTCGGGAATGTCTTTGACTTTATATCAGAGCTCCCTCTCATCCAATGTTCTTTCCATTGTGAACAAATTGGGATTCACTCTGTACTATTTATCTCCCTGTCATAACAGGGCTATCCATGTCTCTCGCTCATGAATAACCCTGAGAGCTAGCTAGTTGAATACTTTGCTTACCTACGCACAGTTTTGCCAGGGGGAGGAGGGTGAGAGGGACTGTTATTTCTGTTTCTAAGTATTGATCTGGGAAAAGAATTAAGCAGGCAAGTCTACTGTACAAATTTAGACACATAACCACCCATCATGGGGGAAATAGCCAAGGGAAAACAAGTACAATGAAATTAAAGTTAAAATTTCCAGATTTCATCAGACTTTGAAGAGCCAAGGTCATGTTATAAAAGATTAAAGTAGCAAAAAATAAAAAATAAAAAAATTAAGATAAGCAGCACCTACAATTTGGTGAAAGATGAAACAAAAGCCCAACGAAGTTCAGATGATCACAGGGAACCATTTTTCAATAATAGCAGAATGTATAATAGATTATCTGTCCTCAGAGCTCTCATTGTGTAGCTATTTATCACCTTGTGCAATAGTGGCTGTTATATCCTTTGATAGTTATGTGCAAACCATTTGTAACAAAGCAAATTGCAAAAAGTAATTTATAATTTTAGATATTATAGCTATTCAGTTACCAAATATCTTTAATATTTCCTATGTTAATTATATGCCTCTTCCAAGAGACCCATGGTTGTGAATGAGCTTCAGAAATGTCAGGTAAAGTAAATCATTTGATGTGGATTGCACTGTGATAGAAATAACAGCTTCCACAAAAAAAAAAAAAAAAAAAAAAAAAAGAAAGAAAAAAGAGTGCATCACAACCCCTGCTGGCAAGGAAGAACAAGATTATGATGGACCTAGGAGCTATAATAATAATGAAATGAAATGAATATTAGTATGGCTTGTTGCTTTCTGTTTCATAGACTTGTAGTATTTGGCATAGTACCCAAATTCATCTGACATCTTTATTTCAGTTAATACAGGCCTTCTCTTTGCATTTTTACAATTTGCTTTTCAAATAAAACAATGCTATTAATAAAGCATTTGTCTTTCAATACTTTTCTAAAGTTGACATTTTTTATTATATCCAAATAGAGAGGATACAATTGAAATGGTTTTTAAATAAACTTCGAATAGTTCAAGGTACAATGTCTTTCACCAAGTACACATCACAGAATACTCACATAATCCTTCTAAGAAACCATGTCCAATTTTTTACTCTTAATAACCACAGAAAATTGGAAAACCATTTTCCCAGAGACAGACACTTCCACCGCTAAGGCACTTCCTCCCAAGACAGAATCACACATTGACTAGAATCCTTTAACAGGCTGGGATCCCTGGGTGGCGCAGCGGTTTAGCGCCTGTCTTTGGCCCAGGGCGCGATCCTGGAGACGCGGGATCGAATCCCACGTCGGGCTCCCGGTACGTGGAGCCTGCTTCTCCCTCTGCCTATGTCTCTGCCTCTCTCTCTCTCTCCGTCTCTCTCTCTCTCTCACTATCATAAATAAATAAAAATTAAAAAAAAACATTTAAAAAAAAAACAGGCTAAAAAGAAGAGAAAATTATCTTTTAATTAGCAGTATGGACTGAAGATTTTGGGTTTCCTTCCCTCTCCTTTGTCAACATAAGATGCGATAAAACTCCAAGCTTACTCACTCTGAGAACCTGACCCTACAGTCTGGCATACCTCTGTCTGAGACTACCTGGATCATTTCTTTCTTTCTCTTTCTTTCTTTTTTCTTTCTTTTCTTTCTTTTCTTTCTTTTATTTCTTTTCTTTCTTTCTTTCTTTTTTTTAAGATTTTATTTATTTATTTATGAGAGACACACAGAGAGAGGTAGAGACAGGCAGAAGGAGAAACAGGCTTCCTGCAGGGAGCCTGATGCAGGACTTGATCCCAGAACCCTGGGATCCCGACCTGAGCCAAAAGCAGATGCTCAACCACTGAGCCACGCAAGTGCCCCTGGATCATTTCATTTTCAAAACATTCCATTAATACTCATTAATACTCATGTACTATGAAGTGCTGAGGATACCTCCACCAAGGTTAGTGGAGTACCCTGCAGCCCAGAGGAGAAGGGGTTATCTGCAACAGCAAACACAATGGAAAATATGAAGTGATGATCAGATTTTGTGGCCAGCATTTGCATGTGGATCCCTGAGAAAGCAGTTTCAGTTGAGTAATGGGCACACATGGTGAAAAAGAGAGTGACAAGAGAAAGGATGACAAAGAGTACAGCCTCTTTTTAATAACCCATGGCAATGAAGCTGGGAGGAAGATGAATGATAAGGAGGAGGGGTAAGTAACCAGGGACCTTATGCCTGAATACCATCAGTCTGGCAACAATTGAGGAGAAAACACTGAAATAAATCTCTGTGGAGTGAGTCCTGGCTGAGAAGGAAGCCAAGAGAGGACAGAAGGCTGGACTATAGTGAGAAGACTCTCCCCTTGACCAAACTTCAGTCAGGCTCCCCTACTCCCTCTAGGCCTCAGCCTTGGTGTCTATCCTTGTCCAGTCTTTTTATCCCTCAGTTATACCAAGAACCTTGCTATGTCAGTTCAAAGAGAACTCCACATCTTTGATATCTGATCAAATTCTTCACCCACCGTCACTCTTGGAATCTGATTACCCTGACCATCTTGAGCAAGAACCCTGTTGGGTCTGTTTAACCAGAATCCCTCCCTTATCCTCATGTTTCCTCTCAGGAATTTTCCATCCACTGACTGTCACCCTGCTCCTTGGCTATAAATCCCCATGTGCCCATATATTCAGAATGGAGCCCAGATTTACTGAGGTTTCTTCTTCCCTATTGTGATCATCATGAATAAAATCTTTCTACTGCTTTAATTTCTGCTCCGCTCTGGTTTTCCTTTAACAGCAGAAGGGAAAGGTAAGGGAAAGGGGTCAGAGGGGGAAAAACAGTTCAGTGGACATGGGGAATTAAGGCTACTAAAGACACTTATATGGGGAAGAAAAAGTCATACAGGGAGAGCAGAGATTTTGGAACAATTCTGTACCCAGACTTCTATTAGGTTATCTTAACATCATTACACTTTATTATTTTATCATCTTTCTGAAAACACATTCAACCAAAATTTCCCTCTGCTAGGTTTCTCAGAGACAAGAAATTCAAAACACAAATATGTCACCGAGAAGTATACCACCAACTCAGAGACAGATGACCTAACTACCATATTATTTGTGGTGAAACAGCAAAGTGTTGCTAAACAAGGAATTCACCTTCATCCACTTCAGTAATACACCTGTAAAAGCACTGGTAGGTGTGATAGAGCAAATATCCCATGGTCACCCTGCAGTGGAAATGTCAGGGATAGTTTGCCACAAGGCCCTTTCAGGGATAATGTGACACTCTGTCTCCCTTTAGGAATAAAAATCTTTAAAAAGTCCACTGGGGCTTACTTATAAGAAGCAAGAGAGGGACACCTGGGTGGCTCAGTGTTGAGCATCTGCCTTTGGCTTAGGTCATGATTCTGGGGTCCTGGGATCGAGTTCTGCATCCGGCTCCCCTCAGGGATCCTGCTTTGTCCTCTGCCTATGTCTCTGCCTCTTCTCTGTGTCTCTCATGAATAAATGAGTAAAATCTTTAAAAAGAGAGAGAGAGAGAGAGAATACTACTTGATATATGCCTAGTGGACATTATGGTGACCAGGAGTGACAGGGTTTTATCAGAGAAGGTTCAGATAAAGTTAATATATAACACTTGAAATGAGTTAATTCTTCTAAAAACAATAGCATCACTGTGCTCTCCTCATGATATCTTGACATTTTCATAAACACATTCACATAAATAAATTCACTGTGCTGTATGGGAGTGAGTGCCTACTTAACAATTGAAGCTCTGCATTTCAGTCCAATTTCTGTCACTTACCAGCTATGTGATCTTGGGCAGATGGCTTAGCTCTTCTCAACTTTATGTTTGTTACCTACAGCACACAGGCCTGTTGGCTAAACAAGATGATGTATGTAAAGCACAAGGCCCCACACCAGTTATGAAATGGGCCCTCAGATGATCATTGGTTCCCTCCCTCCCATCTTTATGGAGCCTGTTTTAAAAGAAAAGGTTTATATGTTAGTCACACTGTAAGACTATGCCCCCTGGATCTTTAATGGAAGTGTATCTGCTATGTGAGCAACACTATCTGATTCACAGAGATATAAACGTGGGTGACTGATGTGGGTAATCTATCATAATTCCATGGATCCTTAAGGAGTGAAATTTGGGCCAACCATGTGACTTTCCCCTCAAGAGGAAAAAAAAAATTATTACATACTCCAGAAAACCTGTTGGGATTCTAGAATGGTCATCCAGTTATGCATCTCTGAATCCTTTAAAAGTCTAACCAATATTTAGGACTCTGAAAGGCTATTTCCCAGAATGCTAGAATCAGAGTATAGAAATAGATGAGAGCTATCCTGTGTTTCATTATTCAGATCTGACAATCTCATAAATTACTGGGCAGATGCCTCTAATCTCATTTATAATGGAGCATTTATTTGTGTTCTACTGTGAGTTCAATATTTAAAATAGTCTACAAGTTGAATCTCCAAAACAAACTCCTGGAAGTTTCTTGTGAGTATGTACTCAAAGTTTTGAGGAAGCCTGGTATCACTCTCAGGTCTTCCTGATGCTGACCAATTAGCAAGGAATGTAAGCTTTTTATTTACTCCTTCCAAATACCTTTTTTAGTTTAGTACAAAAAAGGTCTAGTCACTCTCACTAAATAGAGCATTATACTTGATGTTATAGGTTGATACAAAGATATTAAAGGTCTCTCATTTGTATTTGAAAGGAGAACATGAACTCATAGGGAAATAAGAGAGGTTCATAAACAATGACAGTGGAAATCAGTGAGTTATGAGCTCCGCTTATGTAGTGCCACATGTTCATGATTTCACAGACAGGGACAAGACTTTTCAGAGCTAATAACATTTATGTGGTCTCCTTCAAATACATAAGCTCTTAATAGCCAGGGATGATAAGAGAGCATTCAATCTAAGAAGCACCATAAAGAAAGAGTGGCAAGAGAAGATCTGACCATTTTGAGGAAGACATTCCTTTTACTGCTGAGTGGTAGAGCAGTAAGAAAGTTTTGTTTTTTGTTTTTTGTTTTTTGTTTTTTATCAGCTTGAACAAGTACATATCCACTCTCTTTTGTAGACTATAAACTCCCTGAAGACAGGGGCTTGTATTCATCACTGCATAACTAGTGTCCCACACATTGCGTGGTTCATCCTAACCTTATGATGATGGTTATAACTATGGTTATTTGCTCAATAAATATCTGTTGAATGAATGAAAGTGTGTTGAATATTAGGCAATTGTCAACTTGGGGCAAGAGAAGCTCTGTTTTTTTGGCTCTGTAGAATTAGTGGTGTGTCCCACAGTTAGAAAGGGTATTTAATATATTGGTTGGTATATGATAAAAGTCATCTTGAAAGTCCAGAAATATGATACAAGACCAACAAAGTGCAAATTATTAAGGATGGGCAAAAATATTTTTATTTTTTTAAAAAAGCAAATAAAAGGGACACCTAGTAAGGTGATCGCCTGGGCGTCTTGCCAACCTCAGACTCCATGGTGACTACCTTTCTTTAGGTAGTACAACTTATGTAGGATCCATATAAAGGAATAAAATGTAGAATTCATCCATTCAATAAGTATTTGTGAAATATAGGGATGCTCCTTTATTTTGAGTCTGTGAACTTCTTGAAAAAAGTGCCACATATCTACCCTCAGTGCCTGACACTGAATAGACCATCGATAAATATTCACTAAATGAAGACATGGATGCAACCTCTTCAGCCTCACCAATCCTGATGTGTATTGTTTAATATTCATTATTTTTCCAACTGTTGTAGTTTTTATAGTTCTGGATTTATTTTCAAAAGGAGGCAAATAAGAGTGACTACAAGACAACAGTTAATTCCTCAGAACTCCTATAGCATGTTTGCATCCTCCTTATGACACATTTCATTCCACCTAACATTACAGTTACGTGAAAACAAGATCTTTCTATTATCCTGGAAGCTCCTTCAGTCCTGAACTACAATATGAGTACTCTTTAAAGCCCAAAGAAACACATCTCATAATGCTTTGCACAAATTAGGCATTAACAAATATTTGTCAGATGTTCAAATTCTAAAACATTTCATATAAACTTCTATCAGCACAACATGAAGTAAGGAGAGTGCTAGTAATAAACAAAATATAAATACTGAGATAATGCTGTAATAAACCGCCTCTTATTATCTAGCCTGAATGCAGGTTAAAGGAAATTCATCATTTTGTCAATTAAACCTCATCATTTTGTCAATTAAACCAAGGAGCCTAACAGCATCTTCATTGACTTCCTCCACTAACTTTGTATTACTGTATCCTAAAACTGAGTTATAAGGTAACTTTAGAACTGATTTGGGCAGCCCAGGTGGCTCAGCAGTTTAGCGCTGCCTTCAGTCCAGGGCCTGATCCTGGGGTCCCAGGATCGAGTCCCACATCAGGCTCCCTGCATGGAGCCTGCTTCTCCCTCTGCCTGTGTCTCTGCCTCTCTCTCATTCTCTCTCTCTCTCTCTCTCTCTCTCATAAATAAATAAAATCTTTTTTTTAAAAAAAGAACTGATTTGCTTTAGAATGGCCTATCTATATCTAGGTAGAGATGAATGAACATTTGTGAGAAGGCACTCTCAGTATTTACTCTAAAGCTGAAGGGGTTGCTCACTGTGATAGACCTATCCGGGGTTCAAATCTTACATTTCAAACCTTGTTATGAGGATGACTCTGGGACTCTCTGCCATGTAAATCAGAACAGTATAACAAAGCCTTTATGATTAAAGAAAAAACATTCATTGGAATGAGATCCAAGATCAATTTGCCTTATTGTGAACTCTGCTCTACAGACAACATGGTACAATGAGGTCTTGTAAGGTCTTGTAAGCAGATAAATTAAATGACTATTGTTGCATATAAAATCAATTTTAAGACTATGAATTTGACGGTAAAATAAGGAAATAAAAGGTATACTCCAAGTCTTTATCTTTTCTGCTGCAACATTATTAGCTTTGGTAAGAAAATGTGTGACTCAAATGCAACATATGGTGACTTGCCCTCATGGACCCCCAAATGTCTTTCATCAGAATGCAATTAAAGAGATTCTAATGTACTAATTAGAAGCAAAGCAACTTACTTGACATAGGAAAAAATACAAATCTGATAAGTCACAGTCTTTATTCACCTCTGATGATCCTGGCGCTATCAAATACAGCCTTTTCTCCTTCCTTCAAAAACAAGCTACAACTGCTTTCAAAAACCTACTCCAAGATTTCAGGATCCAGAAACATGAGATCAATTACTGAAGTCTCAAAAAGTCAGGATGAACTGAACTGTAACAATGATTACTAAAACATCCGTCACTTAGAAGGCAACCTAATATGGAAAGAGGAACCATGTTAATGATGCACAGGGGAAAAAATGCAAGACGAATAGATAAAAAGAGCCTCTGTAGGGGAACATTTTCTCTAACAGCGTGTGAACCCTGGAGAGTATTGATGCCTTGCATCTAACATACCACCTAACCATCTTATCAGCTAACATGCTCAGTGTTTAATAAGTTTAAGCAACTATAAAATAAAAGTGGCTCCTGAAGAAAAGACTTCCAAAGAACAAGGTAAGGGGAGAATCCATGGAAGCACTGATGGTTTTTCAAACCTGTTCTAGGATCTCCAAAACTTCCTATTTTTTTCAGAAACTCTTTTAGAAAGAAAAAGGAAAAATACATTCATTAGTCCCCCAAAATGTTTCAGGCCCTACGGAGGTAATTTTTAAAAATATGGTATCATTTAGTCCTTGCCACAACCTCTTTTAAGTAGATTTTAATATCTCCATTGACAGGTTGATTAACTGAAGCTGAAAGGAGTGGCAGAAAAATACTGATGGCGGAATTAAATCCTGGGTAATTTATTCCACGAAGCCCCCTTGGAAAGCACTTTTGTAGGCAAAAGAGCTATTTCCTCCTGCTGGGAAAAAAAATTTTTTTGGAGAGGGGGAGGGCAGGAAAATTCTACCATCACCACCTACCATTTGAGTTCCCAGAGCTTACATCTAGAAGCAAAATGAAGATGGGGACCATATAATGAAGAGAGCAGATGGGGGGATGAATCTGCCATTCCCAATCATCCAGCAAGAAATATGAGACATTTCAGAGAGGTCCCCACTGCCTGCGTCAGAGAGATCATAGGAGATTCCTACATACACAGGATTGCTGACTGAGCCCCCTACCTTCTGAGATGAGCAGGTTTCACAACAGTGCCACAGGAGCCAGCTTAGCATCCCTCTTTTTCCCCTTGTGAGCAGCACACTACTGTGGAGCAGAGCCTGACATCCGCAGCCACACTGCCTTGGCTCCGGCCTGGTCACCGCTTCCCAACTCTGTAACACTGAGCGTGTTACTACCTTTCTTTCTGCCTAAGTGGCCCTATCCACAATAATGGCACTGACCTCATACAGTTGAAAACTTGAAATGAGTTAACACGTGTAACACTTTCTCAATAGTTCCTGGCAGATGAACGCTCTATATATTAGTTGTTATTGACATTTATTATTTCTGTAAGTGATATTGAATATAAAGCCCTACTGTTTGATCATTCAACAAAAGAGTATAGGGGCACCTGGGTAGCTCAGTCAGTTAACTGTTTGCTATCTGCTCAGGTCATGACCCCAAGGTCCTGGGATCCAGCCCCCCCACTGGCTCCCTGTTCAGTAGGGAGTCTGCTTCTCCTTCTCCCTCTGCCCCTCCCTGTACTCCCCCACTTATGCTCTCTCTCTTGCTCTGCACTCTCTCTCTCTCACAAATAAATAAAATATTTAAAAATATTATTTTAATTTTAAAAAAGACTACATCTATCACATTGATGATGACCTATGAGAAGTATAGAACTAAATATAAAACCAAACCCCCTCCACACCCTGTTCAGATACACACCAAGCGAGAGTAGATGTTTCCTTTTATAATGAAAATTTAAATTCTGTATATCACAATGGTATCAACAGAAAGAAAAGAGGCAGAGTGACTAGAGGTCAGTAACAAAAGGTTTAAAATTTTACTTAGTATGGTATACACAATCAGGTTATTAACAATTTAATCTAATATTGGTGAAACTCACCTCCTCCTCCAAACACCTATAGAATCAAATCAAACAGAGGAGGATTAAGTAGTCACATCAGCCAAAAGCATAGGCATTGGTGCATCTTTACAAATAAAGTGTGGTCGACCTCTCTTATTAAAGACAGTCTTAGGGAAGTTGTAAGCCACCAGTAGTGTAAGGAAAAATAACTAATTATTTATTGGAGTTGCTGAAAATTGGAGAAATTTGAAGCCATATGACATTTAGTGACACTACATATATTTCTGTGTTCACCTGGAGTTGAGAGAGCAAATCACACACTACAGAGATGAATTTGGGAGAGTACTCACAACAGTGAAAACAGAACTCCATCCCTTGCAGCCACCAAAGATTTATAAAACTGCTATATCTATTGCTGGCCAGTAATCACACCACAGCGTTCATGTATATGAAAACTAATGGGATAAAGACTAGCTTCAAGGTTTGTTGAAATATAAAAGTTATTTTTTTAATGGCAACAAGAAGTATCATGCTATGTCCAAAGTCTGTTTGTGAATGCTTCTTTAGAAATAAACAGCTTTCAGAATTTGCTCTGCGTTAATATGCATGATTTATAGATTAATATACAAACAATTTTCTATTGTGAAGCCCTTTCTCATTGTCTGGAACGTCCTATGAAATCCAATGTTTGACAGGACTGCCACCTAAGGCAGCTGCTGGCCCACTAGTAGTTAGAGGGTAAATTTGCCCTAACTCACCTTCCAGAAAGAGGAACCAAATAAAAAAAGGCAAATTTACCCGTGCATTTTGTCCTATTGACAAAATCACGGACATATCCTCATGTGTGTATCTAATTACTCTTTAAGCAAATTTTATTGTCTCCTACATATCAGGTATTGAGTTAAATGCTATGAATAAAAAGAGATGTTTCCTGGCTTCAAAAAGCATTCACTGTGACTGATTAAGACAACAAAAACATTATCACGTAGAGTCACATGTGTTAGAATAAAGGTACAGGAGGGGGTGGGTGCATACAGGGGCAAGTAGAACCTGATGGTCAAATGATGATCCTTGAAAGAGGATACCAACCCACAGTCTTGAGGTATATTGAGTTTAACGTCAACTGAACCTCTCAAGCCTAAAAGACAAAAATGTATGGGAAGAAATGGCTACATTCGGTATAATAATTTGAAGCCATCAAGTCAGTCTGTTGCATATTAATTTAGATTCAGAGGTACGAAGAAAACAAGCACTTGGCAATAGTAACAGTAATGATCAAGTCCTAAAACAGGCTTGTCTATAGAATACTTCATGTAAAGCAGCTATGACAGACGTAAGTGAACACACAAGTAGTTGGTCATGCCCAAGTGATCCTATGAGAAAATAATCTTTATTGAGATGCCAGATAAAACTACGGTTATCCAAAACTGGTAATAGCATTTGTCTAATAGGGAGCTCGAGGGCCCTTTTTCTACCAATAATCAACTGGTTAATAATGTGTCCTTCGGTAAGTCAATCACTTTCAGTGTGTAAAACCTCACTGGCCTCACTCTGAAATGGGAAGGTTTGTAAACTGCACAACTGTAATTCAGAGCTGAAAGGAAAGGAGGAGGAAGAGCGGGAGCATAGCCAGTGGTCCACCTCTGTCTGACTCTTGATATCATACCGGAGATATCAGGGAAGCTTTTGCTGCAGGACATGGAATGCAAATTTGTCTAAAAAAATCACTGAGGAGATGGTCTCTGAAATCCTTTGAAGCCCTGATATCATTTGGGTCTCCAGGCTACTCTCTAAATTTTGCAAATGAAAGTCATGACTCCTTGAAATTTTTTTGTAATTGATATTAGCATATTTTTTTTTAAATTGGGATTTGATATATTTGATAAAATATTCCTCTCGCACATGAAGTTAACAAGATAGGGAATCAGCATCTTAATTTATTACTGCTGAAGGTCCGTTTTTCCTTAAATGTTACCAAAGCTATAGTTTGCCAAATATAATAGTATCAGACTTCTCTGGTTTACTATGTAGGTCTGGGTTTTGTTCTCGCCTTATAATATCTGTAGACTGACTGTACCCTTAAAATATCCAACTTATTGAGCTCCTTGCTTCCACTTTCTAATCCATTTTCTGAATTTCTTCCAGAAAAAAAGTCTTGCTATGGTACAAAGTATTTTCATGGCTCCTCAATGGCTACAGGTTAAAGTCCAAATTCTTTAGAATGGTGCGCAAGACCTTCCATGATCTAGTACTCTACCCATCCAGACTGGGCTCTTGCAAGACCCATCCCACCCTCAACTACTGAAATTCCCTGAAAGTGCCATGATCTCTTCTAACCATCTACTATGTCTGCAGAGAATGTCTCCTGCTCCGTCTGACAAATAAGTCACTCATCTCTCAAAATTCAGTTTAATCGTCACTCCTTCAGCAATAGAATGTAACATTCCTTCTTTGAGACCCAACTACGTCCTAGGCAGGCAAATTACAGTATCTTTAAATCTTACTTTCAAATAGAACAACCAAAAAAGCTCACTGAAAAAAGGATTCTGTGTTTGAATTCCCATAACATAACATAATGCCTGACACATTTCAAAATATATATTGAATATACATGTCAATATGAATGGATAAGTAACTGCTAAACCAAATTAACTGTAATAAAGCACAAGTCAAATTTAAAAGAAACATGGCTATGGGTAAACTGAAAGGATGCCCCTAAACATTGGCTCTGTTAGTGTCCTCTCCCTTATCTCTTCCTGTTTGCATCCTACACAGCCCCTAGCAGAATGATACAAACTTATAAGGTGCTCCACAGATACTTAATAATTGAAGGATGCTCACTGATAGCAAATAAGTAACCACCTCACTAGTAAGAAAAGTATATAGTGAAAATATTTCTGAGTGTGTGTGTGTGTGTGTGCGTTAGTGATGTGGTGTGTACTCATGCTTTCCAATCTGACATTTGAGAAAACCAATCTTCTGTGCTATTGGGGCAGAAGATAATGGATCAAGTATCAGGCATGACTAAATGGTGTGAAGTCAGAATAAGATTTCCTATTTGCTATAAAATACCTAAATTGTACTTGGATGAAAACAAGAGAGACAAAGGCAGGACTCAGGTGGAACACAATCAGAGTTGGCTGGATAAGCAGTAGCTTGTATTGTTTAAGTGCTGATATTTCTTTTCTTGGAAGGAACTGTAATGTCTCCATTTTATTCAGACAAAGAAAGAGAGAATATCACATTTGACCTTCTCCTTCTTTACAGATGATTTATCTTATTTAAATAGCCTGCACGTGGGCCATCTCCACTGATGTATCTGCTATATTCTGTGACTAAAGTTTACTGGCTGGCTTTGTCATTGCATTTGCAACAGAACCATCACAAATTGGAGTAAGTCATTTTGCCCATCGCCTTGATACTAAATTTAGGCCACATATATTTTCTTAAATTGTTTATTACTCCATTTGCACAGTCATTTGTCCTTTTCCACATGAACACAGTATGTGCTCATTTGCTTTGCTTGCAGGGACACTCAGAACATTGGGCTTAGGAGAGCTTCTCCACATAAAATTGTTATTCTAGACCATTCTTCACATTGGCCTTGGGAATTTGCTCCCATACTGAAAACCACCTATCTGGTTCCTAATCCTCCTGCCCCCACTTCCAGAAGGCCACAATCCCAGCCCTGCAACTTCTCAGGATATTTCCAGCCACCCCTGCTTTACTCACAAGAGAGACTCAAGCACAACAAGTGAAAATGACTAGCAATAGGCAGAGTTAAGAAGAAAGCTGAAAGTGTTTTACTAAGTATTTCTATGTTTTAGACACTGACATTTTTGCCTTTCCTCAAATACATTTTCTGTTTTCATTTTATGACTGACTGGAACATAAAATGTAATTTGGGCATAAACAGTTGAAAAGAGAGAGTGGGCTAGTTTGTGACATAAAACATCTTGCTCAAAAATAAGAGAGTTTGAAGGGAAAAAGCTTTCCAGCTTGGGCACAGCAAAAGATATCCTTGACTTACATGCCAGCAGGTTTAGCAATTTTATATGGCTAGACATTATTCTCCTTTTCCATCACTAAAGAATTCCACAATAACACAGCTACATAAGATGAGGAATAATAGTCCATTCCTTCAAAAAAAGAAGCACAAACATACACACAAATAGCAATAGAGAAAAAATTCATTTCTTTTTGGTTGAATTTCCAGCTATTATCACTTGACACTTTGCTCTTTCAATGTGCACATTTGCTTTGACTCAAAGAAAATAAGTAATTACCCCTGAATTCACAGCAGGGACCACTGGGATTCTTGCATAGAACAAGAATCATGGAGGAAGAGTAAACAAAGGATGAGGAGAGAATTAATAAAACTTAAAAACAATATGGCTTTTAAAATTATAAAGCTAAAATAATTTATTTAACTTATAGTATTAATGACCCCATGGAGATCATAAAATCATTATCATAGTTGAAACAGCATTTTGTAAAATTCAAATTGATTCTTGATAAAAATATTTATAAAATATTTCCATCTCAATCTAAAAGTCAGCATTATGTTTCAAGGGAAAAGTCTGAGCGTTCTCCAACTGAAATAAGAACAAAAAAAAACTGCCCAAACTTTCTACTACAGTTTAACTAGTTCTGGAGGAAATATTAAATACAATTAGGCCAGACAAACAGAGTAAAGGCATAAAAATTGAAGAGAGAAAGATAAAATTGATACCATTTATGGATTTATGCTGGGGTCTTTAGGAAACATAAGAGGATCAATTGTTAAAATGTTACAAAATGAGATGATTCGGCAAGGTTCAAAGTTAATATACACAAGTCAATAGCTTTCTCATGTGCAAGCAAAGACACAACTTCAAAGGCATTAAAAAGATAATGTGGGAATAAATGAAACAATAAATGTGGAAGATCTATTGGAGGAAAAATCATAAAATACTGCCAGAGGACTCAAAAGCATAGTTAAACAAATGGAAAGGTACGTCAGGTTCAGCATCAGATAGATGTCTCTAAATCAATCTTGAAATTTAACACGATCTTAATAAAAATACCAACAGAATTTGTTTTGGAAATAGACGAGCCAAATCTAAATTTTATAAGGAAAAATAAACAAGTCAGAATGATGAGGAAGAGTCCAAAAAAGAAACGTAGTGAAAATAGTCCTATACTAAAACATACCATAAATATAAAATAATTAAAACAATTGGTACTCACAAGAATAGACAGATTTCATGGGACAAACTACAAAGTATAGATTAAAATATGAAATTTAGTATATGATTAAAGTGAAGATAAATATAATAAAATAAACTAAAAAAGTCTGTTGCTCAATTGTGCTAACTACATTTTCAGTGCTTAAAAACCACACTGGACAAAGCAGGCATAGAACATTTCCATCGTCACAGAAATTTCTACTGGGCAATGCTGTTCTAGACTCTATAAATTGAGATAATAGTTCAACACATAACACTACTTGATATGACACGGGAATTAACACAGAAGAGAAGGGCATCTGCCCTCCTCCTTGTACATTTTTATACTGGTGAAAGTGGTTGAAATGAGTATCAAGGGCAACTATAATGAGAAAAATAAGCTCTTAAAGGGCAATAGAAAGCCTAGGCATTTTGTGAAACAAAGACCACAAGCTAGGCCTGGTGACTATGATGAATCTGAATCCACTTATCCACTCACCTGGGTCTGATAACCCAAGCTGTGAAATCACATTATTATCCATCATTATCAGCACTGAACTATCAAACACCTTCTACACTATAGCCATTTCCTGCTCATTTTAGCTTTCCAGATTTAATAAGGCTAAACATGAGTTTTAGGAAAGGACATAGAAAAACTACATTCTCAAACCAGCTAACATGCTAACCCATCTTCAAAAATATCTTCTTTTCTACATAATAAGATTCTAGAAGGTGCATGCTATTCACATAGTCAATGACCATCAGTGGTAGATTCTGGGGTTAGGCAGCCCTGAATTCAAATTCTTTTTTTTTTTTCTGAATTCAAATTCTGACTCTACTATTCGTTAACTATGTAACTTGGCAAGTAATATAACCAGAGTTGCAGTTTATAAAAAGTGTTAATGGTTTCTACCTCACAGATCTGTGGAAAAAGAGATAAATAGATGTATAGATTTAGTGCACTGTCATATAGTAAGTATTCATTAAATATACTATCAAAAGCTCTATAAAATGTGTTCTTATAAATGGTTGATCCTCATGGCATCAATATTAATTAGTAATAATAGTATGCTATTAATATGTGTTAACTTTAGACAATTTGCAAGATAGAAAACACACTCTGTGTCACCTTCAAAGGCTTGGGATTCTATATGCAGGGAGGAAAGTCAGACAGGTATTAAAAGGATAAATGTACATTGATATACGCCTGGGAAGACAGTATGCTCATGGGAAAAAACCTGGTACAACCACTGGCAGTGAGTGTGGGCAAGACAAAAAAGAAACATCAAACCACTGAACAATAAGATCTATGGGGGATATTAAGTAATTTGGGCTGCTGATTTGTTAATATATAATATATGTAGTATCTTCAACACATTAATTGCTTCAGGCAAGAAAGCTGGGTATTACCTCATTTCATTAAAAAATAAAACTGCTGTGTATGTGTGTTTGCATGTTTATATGTGTGATTTTCTTTTTCCAATTCCTTATGAAAATGAATGCCTCTACCAAATCAGCTTAATGTCGTGGACTTGGTGTCATATGGTTGGCTGATGTTTAGCTAACTGGCAACCTTCAGAGGGAGATGGCAAACAACAAACACAGTTGCCAAGAGCTCATGAGTAAAATTATTGCTAGGACAGGTTTAAATCATGCTTGCTCATGGAGCTTCACATCATTGCACTTATTAAGAACAGGCAAGAGTTTCTGAAATATGTCCAGATTTTAAGAACCCACCTGCAAGCCAGCCCAGGAGGGCTTACTTTTACCTGAGCCAAATAGAGTCATGCTGCTTGAAAATATCTCCCCTACTGACTTGCCAAAATGTCTAAATTCTCCACTGTTGGGAAACTCTTTGCCTTAAAGCTAAAATTTGTTAGTTTCCTTATAAAGTTAACCCCCTTGTACCTGCAATAGAATGAGTCATAAAGTTTTATCAAATTTCATATATTCACATACAATTATGGAGCACAGTTTAGGTACCAAAAACCAAGACAATTAAAAAGTGGCACAAGGTTACTGTTGGTGGGAATACAAACTGGTGCAACCACTGTGGAAGACAGTATGGAGGTTCCTCCAAAAATTAAAAATAGATGATTCAGTAATCACACTACTGGGTATTTACTCAAAGAATACAAAAACTTTAATTCAAAAATATTTATGCACCACAATGTTTATTGCAAGATTGTTTACAATAGCTAAACTATAGAAGCAGCCCAAGTGTCCATTGATAGATGAATGGGTAAAGAAGATGTAGTATACGGGGAACCCAAGTGTCTCAGTTAATTAAGTGCACAACTCTTGATTTTGGCTCAGGTCATGATCTCAGGGTAGTGAGATCAAGCCTCATGTCAGGCTCCACACACCTATTGTGGAGGCACTAGGTGGGGAAGCTGCTTAAGATTCTCTTTCTCCTTCCAGGGCCCCCTATACATCGCTCTCTCTATTAAAAAAAAAAAAGAAAAGAAAAAAAATTTTTCTAAAGAGAAGATGTGGTATATATGCAGTGGAATATTATTCAGCCAGAAAAAATAAGGAAATCTTACCAACATGGTTGTATCTAGAAAGTAAAATGCTAAGCAAAATAAGTCAATCAGAGAAAGACAAATAGCATATGATTTCACTCATATGTGGAATTTAAGAAACAAAACAAATTAACAAAAAAAAACCAAAAAGATATAAACCAAAAACCAAAACAAACTCCTAACTAACTCCTAACTCCTAACTGGTGGATTGATGGTAACCAGAGGGGAGGTGGAAGCAGGGGATGGGTGAAAATAGTTGAAGGGGATCAAAAGTACACTCATCGGGATCCCTGGGTGGCGCAGCGGTTTGGCGCCTGCCTTTGGCCCAGGGCGCGATCCTGGAGACCCGGGATCGAATCCCACATCGGGCTCCCGGTGCTTGGAGCCTGCTTCTCCCTCTGCCTGTGTCTCTGCCTCTCTCTCTCTCTCCGTGTGACTATCATGAATAAATAAATTTAAAAAGAAAAAAAAAGTACACTCATCTTGATTAGCACTGAGTAATACACAGATTTGTTGAATCACTATATTATACACCTAAAACTAATATAACACTGTTGTTAACTATACTGGAATTAAAATAAAGTTTTTTTGTTTGTTTGTTTTTGTTTTAATGGCACAAGGGTTTCCATTACAGAGAACAGACATTGACTTAAATGACAGGGGGCCTGTCTGAGCCAATAATTACTTGGAACTTTAGCCAATAATAGTTCTTTCCCTTTTTAGTAAAAATATATTGAGCAATTAATGGTATTGAAGGAACTAGGCATGAGGGTAGGCTATCCATGATACATTTCCCTGAGTGAATTCACAGTTCTGTAGGCCTACCCTGAAAACCAATTGGCCAAAGATGTTCTCTTTGGAAGTCATAATCACTCTAGGCAATGAACTCTTCAAGGCCAGGGCTAGGCTTTCACTATGCGATTCCTTAGTGTTAGGTATCTGCTGCTTCCAGACAGATGGTCCTAAAATGGACATGGAGCCATATGTTTTTCTGAGCCATATCTGAGTAAATTTATCTGTTGAATATGATGTATGCATACCCTATGTGTAAACAGTAGCTAAGATTTTAAGTTAAACAATCAAAACAAAAATTCCCTTTCTCATCTTGCTAATCTTCCACATTTCTCCACCAGGGGTCCCTTCATGATATTGTTCTTTCCAATAATTTCATCACTTGTCCATGGCTGAGCTATCTGCTTCTAAAGATAAGAGGTGGGAGATAAGTTACAGTGGGGTTCTGAGGTGGTTTTTCACATTTGTTAGGGGATTCTGGTGTGCCACAGCTTTACAAAGCCAACATTTTAAGGAATGCACATTTGAGGGGGATGTCTGCATGACTCAGTGGTTGAATATCTATCTGCCTTGGCTCAGAGCGTGATCCCAGAGTCCCAGGATCAGGTCCTGCATCGGGCTCCATATGAGGAGCCTGCTTCTCCCTCTGCTAGTGTCTCTGCCTCTCTCTCTGTGTCTCTCATGAATAAATAAAATCTGTTTTTTAAAAAAGAATGCACATTTGGGGTCAAGTCTCCCTGAAACATCTACAAAAGGCAAATTGACTCCCAGATATAGTACATAAAAATTATATAACTTGGACTGCTTGCAATTTTAATTTTAAAAGTTACAAAACAATAGGGAAGTACAACTTATTGTTCACATGTGGAGCAAGGCCAAGATTTCATTGCAATAATGAGAGCCCACTCAGAGGAACCTCTAATATCTCTACTCTAATGTTTGCTCTGGGAAGAAGTAGGATGGCATTATTGAATATAAAGTACCAGATTTTATGCAAGAAATGAATGAAGGAGGAACTAATAAAAACTATAAAATGGTAGCCATTCTCTGTTCTCATGAATAAAATCTAGGGCATGTAATGGTTAGTTTATCTCCCACCACAACCTACGTTTAAATTGAGAGCAAAATCTCACTAAAAAGTAATCCTTAGGCCTCAATTGCAATTGGATATTCAGTATATCACATCTGAAGATGCATCTCAACTCAAAGCTGTTTTCCTGACTAGGAGACCTTGGATTTCAAGAGACAAGAGTCTTAATTATGGCTGTCTTTAGAAGTAGAGAAGTATTAAGGAGAGAGCAAGTAAGAGAAGGAGAAGTGCTTTATAAGAGAGTAACAACAGATTAAAAATATGGCCATCATTACCATCCTTTGTAAACTGTATCACCTGAGAGTACTCAAGTCAGAGCCACCTCCTAGTTGACACTGGTTTAGTGTACAGGTGGCCTCTGAGTGGATCCATTACTAAAGCACAGGGTTTGTATAGAGATCTCAAAATGACCTTGCCATGGGGGAGCTGTAATACAGCTGACGCTTTCTTATGGGAGGAGAGGTGATCTCAGCTACTATTCTGAGTCTCCCTTTCCACCTGGAAAAGATTCCAAACTGCCAACATCAATCTCAGAAGGACTGGTCCTTTCTACAGAGAGAGAATGCTCAAAATTGACCCTATCACTAGTCCCAGATGTTCTTTCTTGTCATTAGGAGGCAAGGTTTCACATGTTATGACTATTGTAATGATAAATCAATTATTTCTCAGAAATCTTAAAACTGTTCTACATCTGTCTCGAGAACAGTTTGAAGCTCTATGACATTCTGAATATAGCACAAAGCTACGTGCTCTTTAATTTCCCCAGAAATCTCAATTTCTGAGAATAATGTGCGAACTATATACTATTTTTAAAATGAATCCCTTAGAGGACAGTTGACAGTTTTTGACTGTCTTGCATTCAGTCCCCCTTTCTCTGAGTAATGACACCCAAATCATCAATTAGGAATCAACTTCTACAAAGTGTTTCAGGGGAAGCAGACTCAAACTCTAGCTGCAAGGGATGGGAGCGCTTGGGATGGGAGTCTGGTGCTTAGGCTCTAACTAACCAGCCAAATCCCATCACTAGACATGGTGATCAGTTCAGTAACAGACATATGACCTAAAATCCACCTAAACAGATTGAAGCCCATAAATCATTTTCAAAGATTAGAGGAAGAAGTATGTCCTTCCCTAATGGATTTGAATAAGGAATGAGATAACAATGACTAATTTAAGAGCATGAACACAAAATCTGCTGAGAATAGAGCCAAAACCAAGGAACCAAATGGAAATGGAGAGAAAGCAGATCTCGAACCCAATGTTGCCAACTGCCAAAGCCAGATTTGACAGAAATTAGCTCTACCTTCATGATCTAATCACTTTCATTGGTTAAGTCCACTTGGTATTTTTTTCTGTAGGCTGCAACTGTAAGTGTACCAGCTAATCCAAGCATCTAATAATGAACTGTTTTCAAAAGACCAGATTGGTAAGGAGTAAGTAAATAAATACACTCATTCAAAAATTAAGTTTTTAAAATGACTAAATAGGGACAAGCCAAACAATCTTTTTCTTCTCTTAGTAACTACTTCTGGGAGTTTTTTGGGGGGTGGGGGAGGGTTTTTTTGTTTTGTAACTGTCATTCATCATATCTTGGAAAAGACTGAACTGATAATATTCTCAGCTGAAGGGATCCCTGGGTGGCGCAGTGGTTTGGCGCCTGCTTTTGGCCCAGGGCGCGATCCTGGAGACCCGGGATCGAATCCCACATCGGGCTCCTGGTGCATGGAGCCTGCTTCTCCCTCTGCCTGTGTCTCTGCCTCTCTCTCTCTCTCTCTCTCTCTCTCTCTGTGTGTGTGACTATCATAAATAAATAAAAAATTAAAAAAAATATTCTCAGCTGAAGATTGTGACTGGAAAAGACTGGCTGTTATACTATTTTTATATGAAATGGAAACCCCCCCAAAAGGTCAAACTATCAGAAAGAGAAGTTTGAAGTCTAACAGATTTAGACTAACCTGTGTACAAATATACTTCCTCAGTATCTGGTGAGATGTGCAACAGCATTTGATTAACTTTACAGGAGATATTCATCAAGACTAGAGCATGATGGTGAAAATGGCTCAGTTGCCCCAATTCATGTTGCCCCAGTTGCATCTTGTGGCCAGCCTTTCCCTGGCCTAGTCACCTGCCAGTCTGGCCAATCTCTGTAAAACAAAAGCCATTTCTAGGGGAAAATAGGCAGCTACATATGGACATGCTTAAGGCATGCAATCGTGCAGGGGTGCCCCACTGGCTGGAAGGCAATTTTTCCCTTCACTCAGCAGTAATAGATTCTAGGACCATTGTCCTTTCCCATCTTACCAAATGCCTTTTGAAAAGCATTAGCATTTTTGTTAAAAACAAAAAAATTATGGGAATATTAAAAATTTAAAATTAAGTTGTAGCCATATGACATTAGGCAGTGGGTGAGATTTTAATGAAAACTGTATTGTTGGGGATCCCAGAGTGGCTCAGCGGTTTAGCACCTGCCTTCGGCCCAGGGCGTGATCCTGGAGTCCAGGGATCAAGTCTCACATCAGGCTCCCTGCATGGAGCCTGCTTCTCCTTCTGCCTGTGTCTCTGCTTCTCTCTCTCTCTCTCTCTCTCTCTCTCTCTTTCTCTCTGTGTCTCTCATGAATAAATAAAATCTTAAAAAAAAACTGTAATGTAAATTTTACCCACCATATATCACAGATGTGGTCTGTCAGTACGCTGTTCCTCACTGCTATGTAATGCCCAGTTATGACAAGATTATCCATTTATAACTTGAGAGTATAGTAGGTGCAAAAAACTTGGGTTGAGTGAATGAGTTCATCAAGTTTATTTAACATGAATTAAGCATCCAGCAACGTGTTAGCGAAAGGCAAAACTAAAGTAGCCCAAAACATTGAAATCTCTCTTAAGGAGTTTCCAAATGAGTAAGAACACAACAAAAGACCATGAGAAATTCAAAATCCCTACATGAAAGAAGTGTAGGAGGAAGGCTACAAGGGACTACCAATGCATGTGGTAAGAAGATTCTAAAAAGATAGCACACTCAGAGCTGAGAGGGGTTATTCAGAGACCTCTTCAATGAAGAAGGTGAGCTTTCCATTGATTACTGAAAGCAGGAAGGTTTAGCTGGAAAGCGTAAGACTAGCATTCATGGAGAGAAAAAAGACAAAATCTTCAAAGAGGCCCTGTCGCTTTTTGCTCACCATTGTAGCTCCAGTAAGAAACACAGTATCTGCTAATTAATTATTCAATAAATGTCAAATAAATGACTGATAGCCAGTGTTTGTTGACTAAACAAATAAGTAAACAGCAAACTCTACTGACTAGGAGATATCAGAATTCATCTGCAAGATTGCCAGGAAATCCAGGTTCTGGTTCTAAGAATATTGCAGAAAGGGAAAGAGTGTTGGTGAAGCTGGCTTCGCACTACAAAACTAAACTGTTTGACCTACAAGTACAAAGGCAAAGGAGTAAGTTGAAATAGCATGGGTAAATAAGGTAAGGGGCGGGGGAGGTCAAAATCTGGCAACAGGTGCCACCCACTATATAATTCCCAGTGCTACCCTGACCTGCTGTTTTGCTTTCTGCCAGGGCAGCTGATGCTGTTGGACAGCGCGCAAGTGGTGTTTACACCAGAGGAGACCATCTGGAAACGCAATCAGAGACCTGAGCCTCGGGGGGATTATTGGACCCAGCCAAGCATGAAAGGAAGATTTGTGCCCAGAGCGTTTTGGTTCTGTCGTGACCTTAGCTCCATGCAGCCATAATTTTGACCCTTTAATGTAACTAAATCAACTACAGTTACTTTTGCAGGCGCCAGCTCAGTCAATTGTCATCAAAGAGCAGGAATTATACTGAAGCAGGTAACAAAGCAAAACAAAGCCATGGCTATTTTGCGAAGATGAACACTCATCATCAATTATTGACCAGAGTAGTTTTTGTCTTGGAAATTTGATAGGACATATGAAGTATATAATGTCATAAGTATACATCCTATACAATGTGATTTTAAAATGGAATTATATCAAAAATACCTGCTGGAGTCTTCCAAAATACCCAAGGATTCAAAGAAAATTTGGACTTCCTTGGCCTTACCAGCTCTCTCACAATGAATTTGGCAGAAGCAGCTTTCATAGGCTCAAATCATTTTATGCTTAGACTATTTTATATTCTTCAGTTTTTAAAATTAAATTTCTTGCTACCCACAGATTCCTTTGGGACATCACCTAATTTCTTTAAACCCTAAACTAAGACTGATTTCCTGGCCAGATCCTATGGATATAAGACTATGTCCTCAGTATGCTAAAATGTAGACCAGCTTATGCAGAAAGATGTCAATACAGCTGACCACAAACACTCATGATTGTGTGTAATGAAGCAATAAAGCCACCCTATCAAAGCAAACAGTCAAATAAAATGAAAAAGGGAGAAATGAACAAAGAAATGGAAGCAGAAATAATTTATCTTTTTGTTGAGCGAAATCTGCCCAGGAAGGCTACCCAAGTGTCATCAAAGAAAAATGATATTTATGATAGCTGGCATTCAAATAAAATTTCTTGGTAGTTCATCACCTAAAAATCATGCTACAGAAACTCAGCCTTTTATGTAAAGAATTTTAACGATGCTGCTGTGTTTATCTTGTCCAAACTGGTGATGCAAAAGAACTACTATTCTTCACTCATTAAAATTCATACCAAACCCCATGTTATTTTTTAAAGAGAAAGAAGATCACCTCAAAGAAGAAAAATGCAGGCCCATTTTCTCCCAGTGACTGTGGGAGACCATATGGAAAGTCTTACTCAAATGGCCATTACTCTTCCATGACAAGTGGCTTGCATAATTGCAGCAGTTAGAACCAAGACTGCCCAAATATCAGGGAAAAACTATCCTACACTTTTCTTATTCTCAAGTAAAATAACTCTAACACTAAAAACACTGAAGCTGCTGTATAGCACTGCTTTGTTTACTAGTAAGATATTTAAAGTACTAAAGAAATTAGTTCCATAAAAAACAGAAATTCCCACTTTCTACTGTGATGAAGAACCAAAACATCATTCTTGCACAGAGCCAGCAAATCCACAGGCCAATGGCTTCTGTGGCTCAGTGTCACCTAGCTTTGAGGTCATTGTCTGCTGCAGCTGGTGAAGAATTTTCCTTCCAATGTGTTTCTAAAATTATCCTATTTAGAGGGTGTATCAGTTAGGATTAGGTTTAGCATCATGTGGCTGAGAGGGGGAAAAAACCTAACTTATATTTGAGTGACATTTTTTCATACAGAATAAGTCCAGGTAGAGGTGGTCCAGGATTAATATGGAATTGACATGTCATCAGGGACCCAAGCCCCTTCCATCTTCCTACTCCACACCCAAGCACTGGCTTCCACCCCAGGGCTACCTGATGGCCCAAAAGAGTCACTGAAACTGCACCTAGATGGATATAGTGACCAGATGGTGAGATCAGGCCAGAAGGAGAAAAGGTGGAAAGAGAAAAGGTGGACCGTGCCGCCCCTTGCACTTCCATCTGCTCCCTTTGGGAGAGATCCCTGAAGACCCAAAGAAACATCCTACTCAGAGCTTACTAAACTGAGTCTCCAGGATTTTTTTAAAAATTTTATTTATTCATAAGAAACACACAGAGAGAGGCAGAGACACGGGCTGAAGGAGAAGCAGGCTCCCTACGGGGAGTCTGATGTGGAACTCAATCCCAGGACCCCAAGATCACAACCTGGGCCAAAGGCAGACCCTCAGCCCCTGAGCCACCCAAGTCTCCCTGAGTCTCCTGGTTTTACTCAGCTATAAGAATAGAAAATGTAGCCTTTTATCCCAAGTGGCAGTACACAGCTCAAAGGGGGCATTCTATTTCTAGGGAAAACACAGAGTAGGAACAGTGAGAGAGAACCACCACTCTATGGCTCTATGTCGCAGAGGGTGCCTCTTAATGTAGGGATGATAGCCACAGATTAATGTGAATTTTAAAAACACATGATATAAGTTGACTTGCCCTCCAAGAGGCTCACTCGCTCTCTCCTCCTCCCCCTCCATGTAAGTGTATGTGTCTGATCTCTTTTCTCTTTTTCTGTTTACCTTTTTGTGACAGTTTCTTGTTGTTGTTGTTTTTTCCATACCTTGGAAAGTTACTTAACCACTTTGTGCCTTAGTTTTTTCATCCAAAAGATGAAAATAACAATAGCCCTGACCTCAGGTTGTTGTGAGGGCAGATGTATTAATAGAGTGTTAGACATTTTTTTAATTTCTCTGCTCAGCTACTCTCCCTTCCCTGTTCTTTCCATTTATTTCCATCTCCCTCATCCTACCAGCTCAAAGAAAATAAGTGGGAGGCATGGCAGAAAAATCATTTGTTGTAGGCATTAACTGTTTGCATCCGGTTATTAATTTTAAATCAAGTGATTTTTTTATCTACATGGCTGTACTTAATAAAAATAATAAACACATAAAATATACAGTGTAAGTAAATCTGATTTTTTTTCCTCTCATGGGATTAGTGTTTATTTTTTCTTCTGTGCATCACTGACCCTCAGTAAAAAATATTTACGTGTGGTAGAATGGATCTTTAAAAAAAATCAGTCTCCCTAATGTTCACATATGGTGGGTACATGGAAACTCCCTGCTAGCCTAGCAACTGCCTGATGCTAATACTTAGCTAGTGGTATCCTTTCTTTGCCCCTTACTGAACATAATTCCCCTTCATTAGTTATTTTGTTAATAAAAGCAAACTTTACACACATCTGCAGAAACAGATACATTTACTTTAATAATCTTTTTTTAATAAATTTATTTTTATTGGTGTTCAATTTACCAACATACAGAATAACACCCCGTGCTCATCCCGTCAAGTGCCCCCCTCAGTGCCCGTCACCCATTCACCCCCACCCCCCATCCTCTCTTAAGAAAACATCCAGAGGGAATCGGGGCGGGCGGGGGGGGGGGGGCAGGGAATAAGGCACACAAAGCCACTTTTCTGTTTATTTGTTTCAAACTGTTAGGATTTATTGATCATGTATATCTATCAGTAGGGGCCACAGATATAACACATTGGCCAAAGATACGAAGAGAATCACTTCTACATCTGATCTAGAAACACCATTTTGGATATGGTTAAAGTTATTTTCAGTATATCTATTTTGCCTTACAAGCCCTGTCAGGAATTCAAGGTGGTTTCTGTCGCCTTTCAAGGCCCAGAGGTAAAAAAGAAACCACTAAAACCCTTACAACTGCATAAAAGAAGCACACAATGTGTTTGTTGTATGGACCCATCTCTGGAGTTAGACAGACGTATTCAGAGATTCTGTCTTTTCCAGGTCCTATGTCTTTAAATTATTCAACTTTCTCAGCCTCTTTCCCCCATTTAAAAATATAAATAATAAACTACCATATGAAGATTTTCATGAACATTAAATATTTAAATATAAAATATAAGTGAAAACTCCTAGCCCAAATTGCAATCACGAGAAGTTATTTTTCTTCACATCAGTAGGAAGTACAATGATGGCATATATTTGGTTACTATGTTACAGTTTTCAAAGCATTATGACATTTTCTTTTATTTTGTTGTATTTCATATTTTGTTTTGGTTTTGGGGGTGTTTTGAGCCTTTTTAAGATTAGTTATATTTTATTTATTGTGGACAATGATGTTTCCTTAAGTCCAAAGGCAGGTGTCAAAATCCACTCTAAATTTTTTCAATATTAACACACTTTCAATTATTGAACTGACCTGACAAGATGTTAAATATGCCACAAGACTAACAATGGTGAAATTAGTTTTAAAACAAACCAACTTTGGGACGTCTGGGTGGCTCAGTGGTTGAGCATCTGCCTTTGGCTCAGGGTTTGACTTTGCGGTCCTGGGATCAAGTCCCACATCCGGCTCCCTACAGGGAGTCTGCTTCTCCCTCTGCCTATGTCTCTGCTTCCCATGAATAAATAAATACAATCTTAAAAAAAAAAAAAAAGCAACTTTTTTCAATGAAATTCCACAAAAATAAAACAATGTAGTATTCAGGCTGCCAGTCAGCTACAGTTCTTACAAATTTTATTACAATGAAAATGAATTTATAATGAATTGAGTGGTACACTCCTTAAATTTTCTATGACCAAAATTTTCTTGATTTGGGGGGTAGCATTAGCAGTAAACAGCAAGATGCCTATAGCAGACTGTTAATTAGGTCAAGGATCAGTATGGGGTTACTGATTTAAAAGAGATCCTGCCAATACATCCTTATCCTGCTGACACTGTTTTGGAGGAAGCAATCAGTCACTTGGTGCTAAAGCTAGAAAAGGAAGAAAAAAGGGAGAAAAACAAGTCTATATGCAAATGTAAACAAAACTACTATGAAAATACCTTTGGTCATAATTGTTAGAAAAGGTTTCATCTTTCCTGGTTGTCAGGCTCTATTTTATTTGTTTCTGTATCTTTTGTGCAATTGTTCATTTTAAAATGTCAGGGGTAATATTTGTAGCCACATTAATTCATAAAACATGGCCCCCTCTGTTGGCTTCTTGGGTACCAAGGAAAATATTGACAGTAAAACCTTGCCTGAGATTGCTACTAAAAATAAACTTCATAAATTTCTCATGCCATTGTTATTTGTCTCCTGAGACTGTTTCTATTTGCAAAACAAGACACCTTCTTCTAATGAATCTGCATATGAAACCAAAATCTAGACTTCCAAAACAGAAGTGTAGGAACAAGAATTAAGAACTCTGCATTTGTTTTGGTTCCTATATTAAATTATTATTTCATGTTCTTGAAGCTAGGGCCTGCCTTTTACTTTAAATGCCAATCTATTACATAAAATGAAATAAAAACCACACTGCCTTTCAGAAGTCTCTAATATGATTGGGAAGATCCAGGTTATTTTGATATTGCTGTTCACGAATATTCATTGCCCCTCCCTGAGGAAGAAGTCTATTTCCTCAACCTATAGATGTCAAGTATTTGGGTTGTGTGGGTTCTTTTCCATTGGATTTGTTTAGATCAACAGAATGTGAGCAGAAGTGTCACATGTGACTTCTGGGTAGAGGCTTCAGGACTCACAGTCTCTTCCTCTGCCACAAGAGCAGCAGTGTTTAAAGTAGTTAACAATGGGCCAGGCTGGGCCTCAGAGTGAAGTTCACAAGGGGCAAAACTACAGATGACACACATAGGACTCAAAGAATTCTGTATTTGTGCAAGCCACTGAGATGTGAGGGACATTTGTTACCACAGCATTAGTCTATCAAAACTTACACATAATTAAGGAAAATATGGTTTCTCTATTCAAGTAATGAGTTCATGTGCTGATTTCTACTTACCTATGTGACCTTGGGCAACTTTCTTAGCTCTCTTGAATTCCTCATCTGTGAGATGGGGGTACCTACCTAATCAGTTTACTTACAAGGAGTCGATGAAGCAACACATCCTGCCTCGCTTTATTTAAGCTCCATAAAGTTTAGCTATTCTTAAATAAAGGCTTTATAATAGTTCCTTTAAACAGAGATGTGTTAACATCCTCTCCAAAGATCTCACTATGCATAAACACACACACACACACACAATAAAAAATAAAATCATTCCACAAAGAAGCCAGGGAGCTCTTGTATCAAGTGACTCCAAAAGTACTGTTAGCCAAAAATCTAATTGGTCTCCATTTTGATCCAAATAATTATATTATGGTCTCCAAAGCTAAAAATAACGGAAATAATTGATCATTTTATATTCTAATACTTTAACTTATCCATATGTCTTAATCTCTAAGACATTGTGACTGTCTGTAGGTCATATTTCTATGAGGCCACCTTCACCCTCCTTAGGGGCTGAGGGCCTCAGAGCTTTAGGTTGAGGTCCTAGAGCCTTTTCCTTCCTTTGAAGCACCTTACGCCCCCAACATTCACTGTCTGCTTCTATATTCAGACTACTCTTCATGGCATGTATAGATAAACTTATGAGCAAATGTGAGTTGATGGGTTACTGGCATTTCCCTTCCTTCCGAAGGTCCTTCCAATTCCACTGCTAACTCTCTACATGCAGATGGATAGCCATAGTTGTGTCAGATCTAGAACAGGGAAGTGAAAGGACAGGTACTTTACCTGAGGAGCCTCCAAACTACAACATATATCTATCGGTACAACCATCTCTCCAAACACTCATCAAAATAAGAACTTGTTGGTTATAGAAAGGAAGGTATCTGAGCATCCATATAAGGAGAATCAAATGTAACTTCAATAATTATCCTGTAATTAGTTCTCCTAAGAGGGAGTCCTGATGAGTTATACCCAATCCATGGTAGACTTCAGGTAAATGTTTGAGGAGATATTCTTTTACAAAGGAAACTTGCTTGGGAATATTTTAGATGATCATGGTCTACTCTAGCTTTGCTTAACATGCACAATCAGAAACTTGAAAGAAAATATTATGCCCCAAATCTCATTAAAACTATGAAAATTTCCCTCTATCGGTCATGGAAATGGGGCTTCACATTGGTCAAATGCAAGTATACACTGCATATATACAAAAGAAAAGTGGAACTTTTTTTTATACTTGGGATAAATATGAAAAAGCTCAAACTGGCAGACAAAATAGTACACATAAGCCAAGTTTCTAATTTTAGATGCACTTCAAAACAATGATTCCCACAACCCCTCTTAACAAACATCCTTTTGACACTGTAAAGACTTTAAGAAAAGTGATAATTCATGCTTCTTAGTTTCTAACACATAAAAATGACATAAGTGTATTTGGATTCCCACTGAGTATCTTTTCAAGTACATCAGACTCATCACACTACCCTCTGAAAAACCTGACAAATACTGCATTTTCCCCTCAAGTGAAGGAGCAGACAAGTATCAAAAATGTGAAATAATTGTGGGCATTAGTTTTAAAAACTGCCAAAAAGGACTAACATTCCAAAAGTGCTCCCACTAAATTGGCATGTGCCAAACAAAAGCTTTTCAAATGCTCCCTTAACTGTCTTTGAAAATCAGATAACCAAAAAAAGATCTTAAACTCCACCACAGACTTAACTCTACCATAGTGGGAATAGAATTATTTAGGGATTGCTAATAGCCATGATGCTTATAATTTCATGACAGTTATCATAAGTGATGAAGAGTCTGGCTCTTATTCCAGAGACTGGAGGTAGTTACCTTTGGCATGCAAATACACAGTGCATCTTTCATTCAATAACTGAAGCATTAAGGACTTGAGAATCACAAGCATATTACAAAGGTATGAAACCCATCACACTGGACTAGAGCACTAAAAGATTTGTTATAACACCACATATTACTCTTGACTCACATTGAGCTTGATTTTGCTTCTAGAAGGCCTAATGACAGGACACCTGGGTGGTTCAGTGGTTGAGCGTCTGTCTTTGGCTCAGGGTGCGACCCTGGGGTTCTGGGATCCAGTCCTGCATCAGGCTCCCCACAGGTAGCCTGCTTCTCCCTCTGCCTATGTTTCTGCCTCTCTGTGTCTCTCATGAATAAATAAATCTTTTTTTTTTCTAAAAAAAAAAATGTCTAATGACTACTTATATAACCAGACAACATGAACTAGAATCTATGTTGTAAGATAGGTTACACAAAACATAAAAACCCCAAGTGACTTGGGATATTCATGTCTTGTGTCTAATCATTAACTTACAGACTAATTTTTTTCTCATAAAATGTATAAATTTTCTATTGCTAACTGGTCTAGATAAGTTCCAAAAGCTCATAATTCAAGTTCATGAGTTCGATCCCTACCAACCATTTCTAAAATATTACATAATGCTACAGCAGGTACCATTTGTTGAAAGACATCTTGGTGACTATTTTCACATTTTTTGTATGATCTAGAGCTTCTTAGCAAAGAGTATTGGCAAGTTTGATTAAAGGATGATTGAACGGCAAATATCCCTTAGAAGTTAGAGATAGGAAATTGTTCTGGAAAGATTTAAAGATGTATTTTCTCTGAAGCTATTTGCTCATGAAATAAAGCCTAAAGACATCTTTCCACTCTCTCTCAGAGTCATTTGCTTGCATAACAGAATAAAAGTCTTTCTTTCTGTGGAGGTAAGGCAGGGTAGATGTGCCAGATTCCCTATGTAAGCACCAACTTTCATGATGTTAGGATTCCTCTCACATGGTACAACAGTGCTGCATGTGTAGAAGGATATCTGGTCCTAATCATAAAACTCCACAGGGACTAGGGCTTGGGAAAGTAGGACTAAGATGTTGTGTAATAAACAATCTACTCTGTGATCCAGAGATCTCATATGTCCTAATAGCATATGATACACATATAAACTTAACACCATCTATCACACAAAGGAAATATCACTTATGACTCCCAAAGGCATCGCTGCTTTCTGGCCCAGTTATCTTGAAAGCACAGTTTATTGGACACGTTGCAGAGAACCAGTTAAGAGGAGTATAGAGATAAGAAATAGGAAGTGACAAAATAAGAAGTGGAACTATGAGGATTCAATACTATCTTGAATTTTTTTCCTATATGCTTTATTATTATCTAATAATCCTGTAACTTAAACCCTTTATCATGTGAACAGTTAAGAGGCTAATGAGGAAATGTCAGCTTACATGAGGCGAGGCTGAGTTGTTTCATTTTTAGAGGGAAGAAATTTGTTCTGATCACTTAAATTATTCTTTTCCTTTTTTAAAAAAGAACCCTTACTAAGATTTGAAAGAAAAAAGAAAGAAACTGGCCATTGTATAGGGTGAGGTTTCTCATTCATGATTCACTGCCAAATTCAGTATCTAACAATTATATAGGAAGTTGAAGATAGGAACAATTTGCTGAAATGTGGGGAAAAGAAGTTACTTTCATTAGGAACATCTGGTTAGTAATAAACACAAAGTGAGAATTATATGAAATATACACTATTTTAAACAGAAAGCACAAAGCACCTATCCAAAATTGGATGTATAGGCCATGCTATATCACTGAACTCTGACACTATGCTGAGCCTAGGAGTTCAACTGTCTTTTAAAAAAGATGTTACAGCATATTTTTCAGGAATATCTAATAGATTTTATTTTGTATTTAAATCATCGCAGAATTCCTCACAAAAATCTCAACAATAAACAGAATATATAATGCTAGATAAAATGTGAGGATACTGCTTTCCTCACATAGTAGGTATGCAATGCCATCAAATCTGTTTGTCAGAAAAAGGCTTAAAATATAAAAATTGTTTTTTATGAATCCAGATTGAATCTTGCCAAAAAATCATCCCAATTTAGCTTGACCTAGCACCTATAAATATGTACTAATTAGTAAATTACAAAGCAGACACTGAGGGCTCTTCGTCAATGTCACGGGTAGACTTCAGAAATTGATGCAAGTTGACTTTACTTTTCTTTTTCCCTTTTGTCTAATTTGAGGCAGGCTTGATAAATAACTTTCTAATAGCTTCCCTGGGAATCAGTTATTTGCAGGCACAAAAACAGTAACACCAAAATCAGTGATTGTTCCAAAATATCAGTTCTCTCTCCCTCAAAAAAATATTTCAACTTAATGTGTAGAAGAAGTAAGTCTATTGAAATTGATTAAAAATTTTAAATATTATTTGGGCATAAGGATGATTCTCTAAGGAATGAATATATAACATTTATAATTTAAGTGTTCTTTGTAATCTTATCAAAGGAATTTCAGATGATGAGACTGAGTTTAAAGTAAATGAGCTTATACAAATTTAAAACATGTCAAATTTACATGGAATGCAACTTAAAAGGAACAACTTTTTTTTTTTTTTCAGGGTGCATAGTATTTTTTTTTTTTTGTATTAGGAAAATAGCTCTATTTTTCATCACAAGCCTCAGTTCTGAGAAAGTTTAAACAAAGAATGAAGAATCAACTGGAAAGAGGGATATTCCTGGCTCTAATACATTGTACATTGATTTCTTTTAAGCAAAGAAAAATGTAAATATAGAGATTTTCTAATCTATTTAACAGCATGCTTTCCCTCATTCAAATGCAAATGATCTCCATATGTTCTGACTTCGCACTCGTAATAAAAATTATGAGAGATAGCTTAGTGACCCTACCAGTGGGCCTGATTCACTAATTTCAGAAGCTAGGAGAAAAGCAGGAGCGTGTAGTAGAGCGCTTCTGATCCTCTGTAATTGGTCATGTCAATAGAACGCACCTGGTGTATCACCTACTGACTGACTCCTCTTCTGACTTTCAATGCAAGGCCCAGCACTCCATCACAAGCCTACATGAGATAACAGAAAATGACAGAGGCAAACAAAACTCTTGTTTCAAGATGAGAAGTGCTGAAATGCTAGAGACAACATTCTTAGGTGTCCCTAACACAGAATCGCTCCCACGGTTTCATTGTTGTTATTTTGTTCAACAGTATTTACCAAGTTCTTTAGGCCTTGGGGAAGCTCTGTCTGCTTTGATTGAGACTTCATGCAAGAATTGCTCTGCCAAAAGATATAGCCATATGACTAGTAGCTCCTATAGAATATTTTCTAATAGGGGACAGTCCGCTTTCAGATCTAGTGTTTTTATTTTTTCATACAAAAAAAAATCTTAAATATATTTATAGCTTATCTTCTGACTTTTGGAACTTCATTTACATAACATTTAAATCAATCAGCAGGTGAATAAAAATATAAATTTTTTATAGATATTAGGAAGAATGTCAACAAAACACTTAACAGGGCTTTGTTTAGAGCAAAAAAGGCAATGGCATTCATTTGGCATTTCTTCTAACAATGTCCTTGTAGAACAGCACAAGCCTCAGAGGTCAAATGGAGCCAGAAGACCGAATTTCTAGTCCTGATTCTCCTCTTTATTAGCTGACTCAGCTTGGGAACATCATTAAAACTTCCTGAAACTTAGAATTTCAATACCCACACCTTGTCTAGTTCATGAAGTAAGGACCAAGGGAATAATATGCTCCAGATTATTTTTTTAAGCTTTAGAGAATGATACACATGTAAAACCTATCAGGACAGCTTGGTCAATATAAGGTTATAATATAATACAAACTTCTATATTTATAAGTTTTTTAAAAGTTGAGATCTTCTCTATTTTCCTGAAGGTACTTAGTAAGGGGAGAAAAGAAAGAAGAATTATAGAGATTTAATCTTAACATCTAAGTAATAATTATGTTGGAATTCAGGTATCAGATGTGCTTAAGGATCACAGAGTGGTCAAAGAAAGAACGAGTAGAAATAAACAAGCATGACACAGAAAAATGAGCCAGGGCTTAGGACAAGTGGTTCCTTTGGCAGAGGGACACATCTCTGGCCCAGGTTCACACACTCACCCCTAAGTCTGAGGGAAAAGGGGTAATATAATTACAGATAAAACCTTGTGATGTTTCTTTACTAAACACAAAGTGTCACTGTGGCTTCAAATGTAACAGGCAGTGGCATGAGTGCATCAAAACCAAACATGCACCATTTGCAGACATCAAAACCAGAACAAGCACACTGGTGCCCTAACCCAGGGTAACAAACTCCTCCACAGATATGAAAATGAGAATCCAGGAAGGAAGAGTGGAAAATGGAATTTTTTTTTTATTCTGGGGGGTCCAGAAATAATAGGAGAGAAGATACTTGCAGAAGGTACTATTTGGGTAGGAGCAGAGCCAGAAAAATTGGCTCTCTTAACTACTATAGCCTAAATTTTATTCTCATGCAAATAGGCTTTAAGAATGTTGCCAATAAATAGAAACATTAAATAAAGAAGAAACATTTGGAAGATACAGTATATGTCTGCCCCAAAGGTATTATTTATTACTTATAAGAGTAAACACAGCCAGTGCTACATATATTATTCCTAATAAACACTCAAAATAACTTTTAACAAAATATTTTATGATTAATTTACTAATCTGACTCTAACATCTAATATTTAATGCTTACTTACTAAGAGCCAAAGATTGTGTTAAATGTTTTCTTATGAAGGGCACCTGGGTGGCTTAGTCAGTCAAGATCTTGACTCTTGGCTCAGGTCATTATCTCAGGCCCACGGCATCAAGCCTCCGACCAGCTCCTCGCTCAGCATGGAGTGTGCGTCTCTACTCTCTCTAGCCCTCCCCACACTCACATTCTCTATTTCTCACAAATAAATAAATAAATCTTTAAATGCTTTCACATAGATTATATTATTTAGGTCTCCCAACAAATCTACAAAGTGCTTTTACCCTCCCAATAATGCTATTTCACAGTTGAATAAGTAAGGCCTGGAGAGCTTCAGTAACTTTGCCTAGGTCAAACAGCCAGTGAAGGAGCCCAGGTCCAGAGAGTAGTAGCAGTCTGACTCATGCTGCACACCAGAATGAAGACATGGCAAGCTTTACTCCACACAGCTAGGGGGTGAAGACAAGTAAGTAAGGTCTGCCGGATTACTGTGCCAGGAAGACATCTACAGCTAGAACAAGTCCACGGATGCTGGATAAGGTCAGGTGCACACCAGGTATATTCTATGCCATATTTATTGGCTCCAGCTACATTTTGCAATTTATATCTAAATAAAACTCTATGAAAAAATAAATAAATAAATAAAACTCTATGGAGCTAAAAACATTATTCTTGGAATAAGATCTGAGGACAAAACCCAAACTTTGCTTTTTAACCAGTATGTAAACTTTAAAAGTGACAACCCTTCTGAAACGGTTTATTAATACGCAAAAGAGGAGATGAGGAGTAATGATGATCATTACTTTGATGAACTGTTATAAGATTTAAGTGAAATAATAGGGCTGAAGCAGTTAGGAAAATCCTAGCAGCATAGTCGGTGATAAAAGTGGCAACACACTGTTTCATCACATACAGCTGTTTCTTGTCAGAAAATAAAAATTGTATAATACCAAGTGACTTAAAGCATTCACTGTAAAAAGTATTCTATGTTGTTTTAATGTAATAGGTAGCCACTAATTCTTATCAAGAACTGGCAATGCTCATACTTGCTTATATACAAAATATATAATATTAACAATTTCAACAAAGAGCAATGACATGTATAGAAGTAATCAAAACATGTATAGAAGTAATCAAAATATAAATGTATATGTATAGAAATAATCAAATATGTATAGAAGTATATGTATAGAACACGTATAAAAGTAATCAAAATATGGGCAGCCCGGGTGGCTCAGCGGTTTAGCGTCACCCTCAGCCCAGGTTGTGATCCTGGAGACCCGGGATTGAGTCCTACGTCAGCTCCCTGCATGGAGACTGCTTCTCCTTCTGCCTCTCTCTGTGTCTCTCATAAATAAATAAATAAAATCTTTTAAAAAATAATCAAAATATAAATTACAACATAAAGTATAGCCATGAGGGACAGCTGTGGGCAGAAGAAAGTAAAAAGAACTTGGAAAAGGAAATGATAGATTCAGATCTTTTTCATTTTTTTGTTTCAGTCTTATCAGTAGAGTTTATAATGTCCAATTTGAAAAAAAATCATGCAAGTCTATTAATTTTCAAGTATTTTTGATAATCAGAGTAGTTGGACCATGGATGAATAGATCATTGCTACACCCAATTTAGTGACAAATTTCAATATCTCTTTTTTTAAAGATTTTATTTATTCATGAGTGACAGAGAGAGAGGCAGAGACATAGGCAGACAGAGAAGCAGACTCCCTGGGGAAAGCCCGATGTGGGACTGCATCCCAGGACAGACACTCACCCACTGAGCCACCCATGAGTCCCAAATTTCAATCTCTAATGTCTGGATTTCATTCTACTACCTTGCCTTTTGGTTCTCCTGAACTTGAATCAACAATCTAAAGTAATACAATGCTCAAGAAGCAAGGCACCAGGAGTGAGAAAGAATAGAGAAAAAAGATGAAGGAGGGAGAGAAAGGAAGGAGGAGAAGAAGGGTGGAAAAGGTGAAGAGAGGAATAGGGGGAAGGGGAAAGAGAAACAGGGAGAAAAGGGTAGTTGTGAGGCAAAGAGGGAAGGAAGGAGAAAATAGTCTGGAAACTTCATACATTAAATAATCAGGTTTAATAATAATCAGAACAAGAAATGATCACTAAGGGGCACCTGGGTGGCTCAGTCAGTTAAGTGTCTGACTTAGGCTCAGGTCATAAGCTCAGGGTCCTGGGATCAAGCCCCAAGACAGGCTCTACTCTCAGTGGGGAGTCTGCTTCTCTCTCTTCCCTTGCCCCTACTTGTGCTCTCTCTCAAATAAATAAATATAATCTTTAAAAAAAAAATTACCGCTAAGCTTACTGTCCCTAGAAATCCCTATTGGGAGGCTACTCTAGTCCAGCAGTTCTCTAAGTGTCATCCACAGACTATCAGCATCATCTGAGAACTTGTTAGCAATACAGATTATGAGGCCCCACCCAAACAGTACATCAGAAACTCTAAGGGTGGAGCCCAGCAATTTGTGCTTTAAAAAGTCCTCCAGGTGACCTTCACGCACACTAACCCCTAAAACTGTATTCGTTTTTGCTTTTCTAATGAATTCCAAGATCAAGCTTTTTAAACATTCGCAGTCTTTAATACTCCATATTTAAGCAACTAATCCTACATTCTATCAAGGTTCAAAAATATCCTATAATCCATTCTAAAGCTTGAAATTTCACAGCTGTTATATATGGGGAGTATGTGATACTCTAAGCTCCCACATAATCTATTTCTATCTAGGAAGTCATGAAACAGTTTTAGATTCCAAAGTAGCAGAAATGACCAGAGCTTACAGAAATTGCTATAGGGGTAGAAGGATATAAGATCTTGCTAATAACACAGAATTTGAGGTACTTCTTCAACATATGGATTAATATGTCAAGAAAAACAGGCAATCCGTAGGACTATATAGCAGTCTAATTAATGTGTATGTCATTTCAGTACTAAGAACACTTATAGCTCTTTTGTTAAACTGCAAATGTCTCTTCTATTAGTAAATTTCTCCACCCTCAAACCTATTCCAAAGATAATATTCTGATCAGAGGCACATTTTCTATGTACTATAAAATACAAGAAGGAATAGAACAAATACTATAAAATAAAAATAGTGATTCAAAGATGGATCTCTAGCTACATTTAGTAAGCCACAAAAACAAAACAGAAGACCAATAGCAAGCAGTAGAGCCACATGGGATAGAATTTAAGTGGTAGACTAAACATACACATCTCTTCTCCTATCCCAAATCTCACTGAAATTAGGAAAAACCATATTTTATAAGTTCATACCAACGTTGTTGGAAAATTTTTATCTATAAATAATAAGAAATTTGGGGAGGGGGAACAATCTTTAAAGTAGATGGATCAACTAATGAAGAAACAGAGGAAATCAAAGCCCAAACTTATACAGGAAAAATATACTATAAGAAAGATCATGAGGTGCCTGGGTAGCTCAGCTGGTTAAGAGTCTGCCTTAGGCTCAGGTCATGATCCCAGAGTGCTGGGATTGAGCCCCATATTGGGTTCCTATTCTGGGCAGGGGAGGGTCTGCTTCTCCCTTTCCCTCTGCCCCTCCTCCCTGCTTGTGTTCTCTCTCTCTGTCTCATATAAATAAATAAAATCTTTTAAAAAAGAAAGATCAAATCTCTTTAAGGAAACTCCAGATAAAGCTCTACAAGAAACATGCCACTCCCAGAGTCAACCAATCCACAGACTCAAGAAGCAATAACAAGGATAATTATGAAAGGACCACTGTATGAACAGCTGGCAGAGTTTGATGCCTTCTCCCATGCCTTTGTTTATTCTGTGACTAGCAGCCACAGAATTCATCACTAGAATTAAGTCCTGAAACCCACTTTCTAAATAAAGTTAACCATCTGCCTTGAGAAGGCTCCTAGCCAGAATATAGAGAGAACCACCATAGAGCTTCAGACATTCAGAAGCTCCTAAAGACAACAGAGGAGAAATAAAGAAAAGAACTATCTGATGCCAACATTCACAGGAAAGCAAAACCTTCATGCAATCCTTACATATACTGCATCATGCAACAAGTATTTCCTCCGCACCCACTAGATAACATAGTTCAGCGTCCCTGGAGATACCCTGATGAAAAAGCAGTCAAGTTCCCACCCTAGTTATGTTTCCATTCTAGTAAGGAAGAACAAAAACAAACCAGCCAACCTATACCAATCACCAGGCAGTGTTATGTGCTATGAAACAAACAAACAAAAAATAACAGGGAAGGAAAAGCAGAAAATGAATGACAGTGGATTATAATTACATAAAGAGTAATTCTTTTCTTTGGTTGGAGACCCAATTAAAGTGATACCTAAAGAGAGAGTTTGAGGCTGAGGAAACAGAAAGTACAAGAGCCCTGACATGGGAACTTAATTTCTAAACACAAGAAGGCTGGTATGAACGGAACACAAGGGTCAAAAACAAAAATGATAGAAAACAAACTCAGAAAAGTAAACGAGAGTTTGACAATGTAAGACCATTCTGGTTAGGCTAAAGAGTTTGGATTTTATTGTCAGTATATTAGAAAGCCACTAGAAAAGTTTTGTGTTATTTTGTAAGAAGTGATATGACTTTATTTATGTTCTAAAAAATTCTCTGAGGCTGCTGAGTAGTTAATAAACAGAGTGCAGAGAATGGAAGCCAGGAGACCATATTGGAGGTGCTCCCCTAGAACAGGTGAAAGATGATGGTGACCTGGATTGGGGATGTAACTGGGGAGCAGTGAGAGGTGGTCAAATACCTTGTGTGAAGGTAGAGATAGAAGTTGCAGAACTGCTCCTGCACTGGGTGTAGAAAGTAGGAGGAAGGGAGGATACAAGGATGAATCTGAGGTTGACATGAGTAACAGAGTGAATCGTATCATCACTTCTGATATGGGGGCTCTAGGAAGGAAGCAGACCTGCCCTGTGGCAGGAGTTCAGTTTGGGATTTGTTCTGAGTGAGAGGCCTATTAGACATCTGAGTTGAAGGTACTGAGTAGGCAGCTGGATTCATGAGACTGAAGTTAAAAGCAGAAGCGCTGGATGGAGAGTTCTGACCCCAGGAAATTCTAAAAAGGAGCACTGATGTTAGAAAAGTAGAGCATTTAGGCACTCCCAAACCCAGAAAGCATGCTTTTTGTATGCATCACCTGGCTAAATCTCCTGCTCTTTCTCTTCAACCACGAGAGGCAGGTGCATAAATAGAAATATTAAAAGAATAAAACCAAAGTGCTATTTAGACCCTAATGACAAATATAAACATAAAACCAAATACCAACAAATACATGAGGAATAATAACAGCAAGAAAGTGAGGCAAGCAAACATATTACTCGAAATAGACTAATTGTTGAAAGACATAACATAGAACTATTAATGGCTTAGTAAAGTTTATTTTTCCCATACATCACAGTCCATTGCAGGCTGGTAGGAGGTGAGATAGAAATGGAGATTTTTGTCCACAGTCATTCAGAGATCCAGTATCCTATATCTAGCAGCTCTGCCAACCTGTATGACTCAGAGTCTTCCACTGGATTCTTTGTATCCTGCCAGCAATCAAGTGATGAGAACATGGAGAAGGCACGCTGTCTCTTCTTCACATCCTCCCTGGAGAGTATTTTAGGAGCAAGGCCCAGAAATGATATAAATGACTTTTCTCTCATTTTACTGGCCAAAATCCAGTATGGCCTATTTAACTATAGGGGAGGCTGAAGTAAAAGAAGTGAAATGGGGTTTCAAGATGCATGACTTACCTCTGCCACACCAACCCAACAGCAGAAAAAAACAGTTCTCAAATAAATAAAAGAAGTAGAAAAAATTTTTGAAATTGAAATAATTAACTATCTTAAGGGATTTAATAAGATCCCACAATCCATAGGAAAAAGTAATCAGTATATATTAAAAAGAAAAAAAGAAATATTAAAAACATAATCACTCTAGGAGCGCCTGGGTGGGTCAGTCAGTGAAGCATCTGCCTTCAGCTCAGGTTATGATCTCAGGTCCTGGGATTGACCCCCACATTGGGCTTCCTGCTTAGCAGTGAGTCTGCAGCTCCCTCTCCCTCTGTGGTCTCTCTCAAGTATAATAAATAAATAAGTAAACATATTTAATAATAAAATATATAATCACTCTAAAGTAAAAAAATTATAAATAGGATAAGTAATAGAGAGTGACTGGTAAAGACTTCATGAGGTATAATTTCGGTCCTTGAGGTTTTCCCAGATTACAGAACAAACAGATAAATAGGTGAAGAGTATAAAAAAAAGAGTTAAGATAGACAGAGAATGTAAATAGGAATTTCAACATGAGTCTATTAAGATATTAGAGTACAAAATGTAATGGATAAGAGGAAATAATCCAACAAGAGAACAGGTATATTTTCAAGCTAAAGGAAAAGGCATACATCTTTAGATTGAAAATTCCCCTTGACCACAGAAGATTAACATAACCTTCCCTTGGATACATTGTGATTAAATATAAGAACTCCAAGAATGAGCAAATTTTTAAATATTTCAGAGATAAAAACAAGTACTTACCAATAAAAGGTAATTAGATTGTTATTGATATCTTATCTCTAAGGAGATTTGCTAAAACAAATGTCATCACAGGACCACAGAGAAACATCTAAAATTCTAAAATCTTAAGCCTATCAAACTATCATTCAAATATAAAGATAAATAAATTTTTGCATATCTAATTGCTCATAAATTTAATACCTATAGGCATTTCCTGAAAACTAATGCACCAAAACAAAAGTAAAAATAACTCAGAGACATGGGCAACATGAAATAGCAGGAAGCAAAGAAAACAGATGACTTCTGTTTACACCTAAAAAGTATGTGTTGCAAAATTTGAAAATGGCAATCTGGATGTAACATCCAGTTATTTATAAGGAGATGATATAGAAAGGGAAAGTATCCTAAGGGTGAAATTTTGTGCAAGGGGATGTATTAGTATTAACTAAGTACGTCTAGACATTGATATAAAATATGAATACATATGTTTTCCAAAACTTTAAGGGTTACCCTGGAAAATAATAACAAGAAGTGAATTTTGAAATTCAGTGAAGGAAAAAAGATGAAACAACAATACCAACACAAAGATCTCAATCAATTTTAAAAAGGGAAAAAAAATGATAATATGGAAAATATGAAGAAAATCAAGGAAAAAAGTATAAAAATAAAAACAATTAAACTGACGGAAATAATAAGTAAATATATAATAAGTAAATATACCAATTATGAATTACAACAAACATGAATGGGCTAAATTGTCTCCTACACTTATTATATCTTAAAAATTAGATTCTTTGAAAAATCTAGGACTGAGCAGTATGATGGAAGCTATAGACTCTCTGCAAGATAAACAATTGAAACTAAATACAAAATGTGAAATTCAAAGCTAGAAAAACATTTTCCAGATGTAAGCTTACATAAAGCATGCAAGTATGTCATTATTAACATCAGAAAAAACATATATACACATATAGATATGAAATGCAACTTGAAGTTAATCATGTATAAGAAATCATAACATTGAAAATAAAAAATATTTTCTAAATGGTACATGCATCAAAGAGAAAATAAATATTGAAATTACATACCACTAGAAATGAAAGTAACTTTACTTACCAAAATCTGTGAAATTTGGCCAAAGATGCATTTGAAACAAAATAAGTAGATACACAGCCATACATAGTAGACCAAGAAAATAAGTCAACTAAGTAGTCATCTCAAGAACCACACACGTGTGAAGAAATAATAAAGACATAAAGCAGATATTCACCAATTAAAAAGATCATTAGACTTCAATAAATTAAAAGTTCTCTGGAAAGAACACTAAAATATACAAATTTCTGAAAAATTTAAAGAACAAAGAGAAGCTAGAAAATGATAATAAAAGAATTCTTTTTATTAAGAGATAATAACTATGGATGTGAATGATGCAGGCTCAAAAGGATAGAACTCATTGTGAGGACTAAATAAGGTAGTAAATAAAAATAAAAATATAAGTTTATAAAATAAGTTTATAATTTAGTAACCAAATAAATTTAAATAAGTAATTAATCATTAAGTGAATAATGAATGAATGAATGTTAGCACTAAGTATATTAATACATATGAAGGGTTCAATCAGCACCTGGCACACAGCAATGCTACAAAAGTGTTTGCTATCATTATGACTTCATTTCACTCAAGCAGCTTTGTGGAGAAAATATTAGTGATATGAGTGGAAATGAGGCATTAGTTAGGATGCTACTTTAACAATTCATGGAAAAATGACGATTGCTTGGATTACAGGGATAGAAGCAGAGGTGATGAGAAATGGCTAAATTTTATGTAGAGTTTGAAAATGAAACTGAAAGGATTCACTGAGAAACTCTATGTGGGATGTGAGATAAATAGGCAGGTCAGGGATGAATACAAGTTTTCAGGCCCAAGCAGGTGAATAAGTGAAATTGTTATTCACTGAGATCAGGGAAATCTAGAGACGGATCTTAAATATATTAAATTTGAGAATCCTATTGGAAATCCAAATGAAGATCTGACTGATTTTTACCTCACTGTAAACTGTTAGGAATGTGTTAGGAATGGTTTGTATTGTGCTTGCAACACATACGGATGAAGACTTGAATGATTTGAATTTGGTAAGCAAGATGGCTTATAACCAGTATTCAAGTAACTGTCAGGATGCTTTTTGAGCAGAGGCCATTCTGTGCCCGTGACTAACCTGGGTTAGGTTTCTCATTGCCCTGATCAAATACTAGGATTGGTACATGTATACAACCCTCTGAGGTCTTTAGTTGGCTTGGATGTTACACCAACAGTAAGGAGTGCTATATTATCTCAATACTTTTGTTTCCTCTGCCATTAAACAAATCTTACATCCTTTCATTGTGTTTGCTTCTTTCTGTCTCATCATCCTAACCATTAACCTATATGCATGTATCTATACATAGAAAAAGTGCAGAAAGGAATATAGCCATGCCATAAACAGGTAAGGATATAATTGAGGAAGATGTGATAAGAGTCTCTCTTAATTTTTCTCTATATAATTCTTTAATATTTGGCTTTCCCCCTATGTTTTACCACTTAAAAGATTGCTGTGTCATCAACAAAACTGTAATGTCAATTTTAAATGGTTAGAATATAAACCAAAATGTTAAAGTAAATCATATTTACTTCTAAGAGGTAAGATTATTTCTTATCCATATCTTAAAAATATTCTAGAATAAATATCATTAGTGTTATCATTATGTAAAAGAAAGAACATTTGAATCAAGGATAAGAATCAGGAAACATAAGTCCAGATATTACTTCTGATCCGACCCAGTAATATGGAAGCCAATCTTGGCCTCTGCTGCTTTGTTTACAAAATAAGGAGTTTAAATGATCTTAGACCTCCATTAAAGTTCTCATGTACTATGACTTCTTTCTCCTCCTTACTTAGAAAAATGAGCTAATGGTTTGCAAACTCTCTAAAAAGAGGATCTTAAAAAAGAGAGAGAATTTTGTTCTCTATCAGTTAAAGCCACAACTATTTTTTGAATTAAGAGTATGAACGTTTAGTGTTTATTCTTTTCTCTTTCTCCCTCCATCCCTCTGCCTCCTTCTTTTCTTCCCATAAATACTTATTTGAGCACTTATTTGAATCAGGCACTGTGATAGCTTGAGAAAATAAAACAAAAATTGATAAGAATACCACAAACTCTGCCTGCATTAAACTCAGTGTTCAGTAAGCACTAAAGAGAAATTACAATAAAATGTGATTTAAAAACCAAAACAATCACCACCACCGAAAAAAATTCCTATTATTCATGTAAGGGTCACGTTCAATAGTTAAACCTCAATATGCTCAAGAAGCACAATGAAGCCTAGAGGACAAAAAAAAAGAAGGCCATAGATGAACGCAAATGTTTTTGCCACGTTAGAAGAAAATTAGAGAAAGCTAAGAATTCTTCCAGGCCCCCCAGGTTGCCCTTTCCTGAGTCTACTCAGGATGAGGCTGGCATTTTGACTGTGATAACAAGCTTGACAAAGTATTTCCCCTTTAAATGTGGTAGTTTTCCTTGAAGATACAACCCAAAGTTGTGTTCGATATATTCTACACACAGTTTTACAGAACCATAGCCAACACTTGTACTCAAGGCTCTAAAAATTACTAAGCCGTTTACAAAAGAAAATAAAACAGCAACAAACAACTGAACAAAAGTTCAGTTCAGAAGACCATTACACATTGATAGCAGACATCTTTACATGCACATTGATGGGTTGGTCTTAGCAGAAAGCAAGATCACATAGTTACAGCCTACATTTTACCACTTAATTTATTGAACTGAAATAAGTAAAGTCCTTTATTAATGTCTCTGACAATCAAAGGTGTTAGTTATTATGTTTTATAATATGATTAATGGTCAATGTATGTTTTCATTAAAATTAAAGAGATTTCTTTTCCCTAGCAATTAGCAAAAATGAGAGGATATTAGTTTGGATAATTTTTTAAATTGATGCAATAAATGCAGACATCCAAATATAGTTATTTTACTAGAAGATAGGTAATCTATATTCTCTGAAGCAGACATAATTGTTCTACAATTCTTTGAATTTTATATTATTATGGAATAAACCTTATATTGATGCGAACATGAACAAACTGTGGAACATTAATATATTTGCAGCATAATTAATTTGTAAATGATGCCAGAGGTAAGAATATTAACGTGTAAATGGACGTTATATGCCAATAATTTATTTAGCTTAGTAGCAGTTTTCATTTATAACACAAATATTTAACATTCACGTAAATCATTACTATTTGTTGTAGAAATTATATTTATAATTAAGCAACAAGTACATCTAAGACACTTAATTCACAATTTTCCAGTTGATAACATATATGGCCTACCTCTAGGTAATTATCATGCACCTCTCTTTTTTGACTATTACAACCAAAATTTGGCAATTTACTGAATATAAATTACTTCAAATAAATAATAATCATATATGACTTGCTCCAGCTAAACGTTCTAATATTATCATTTATTCTTATGTATTTTTTAAAAATTAACCTGGTTAGGTATCTTCTGAGAAGGTAATGTTGGCAATGATTGACAGGCATTAGCATGCACAATGGGTATGTGTATTTCATTTAAATGTTTCCCACAAGAATCCTTAGCAATGTTGTGCAGAAATGCTAGTGTAGCCATTATTGTCTATTATAAACAGAGAGTAGAGATGGCATTCACTTCTTGAAGAAAATCAAATAGGCTAGTTTTCTGCTTATAAAAAAGGTGTAATAGGCTTATCTGAAACAAATACAACTAATTATGTTATTTTATATGCAATAATTCTCTATGGAAGTTGCATGTGAAGTAAGGCTTAATATTAAAAAACAAAGTCTACAATGTCTTGAATATAATTGTAATTTTTCCTATTCTTACATGACTAAATATTATATAATATTCTGTGATACTACAAGTAATTTAAGGTACAAATAAGAAAATATTCAATTCAATTTTAGGTACTCTTTGATCAAACCTTATTTTTATGATAATGATAGATAAATCTAGGTGTACTCAATACCTGAAATGTCACCAATGCATAATAATGCAATAATAATGCAAGTAAATTGGCAATATTTGTTTCAGTCTTTCAGTAAGAATAGGATGATTTTAGTTATTACTTAGAAACTCAGAATCAAAAATATGACATTCAATCCTTTCTGGCAATTTATTTAAGTTTTCTGTATCAATTTATCCAAGCTACAGTACCTAGTTATTTAATCAAACACTAATCAAGGTGTTTCTGTAAAGTGTTTTGTAGATGTGGTTAAGAACAGGAGATTACCCTTGGTAGTGTGGTAGGCCTCATCCAATCAGTTGGAAGGTCTTCTGAGCAAAGGTTTCCAGAGGTTTCCTGCCTCAAGACAGGAGTACCAACTCATTTCCAGACTACAGGCCTGCCCTACAGATTTCTGACTTGCCAACCCCCAAATTACACCAGCCATTTAAATTAAATAAATAAATATAACAGGTGTAAACAAGAGTAACAACTACAAAAGACATCAATTAAAAGTTATCTCAGATGGCCAAGAGAGCAAAGTTTGCATTAGGCAGTTGGAAAAGCTTGGAAGCATGTTTTCTGTATGTCCAAAACTCCATAAGTAGTCAAATATCACTAAACTTAGGGTTTTAAATTTATTCATTCAACAAATACTCATTGGTTGTTTATAAGGTGCTGATCCCCTGCTGGCTGATAGATATAAAAATTGGACATCAAGACCCCTGCTCACATGGAATTTGCAACCTAGTGGGGAAAGACAGTTAATAGATATAATTAAATAATGGTTAATACCATTAAGACAATAGTATAATGGAAGGATTCAGAGTGGAGGAGCAAGACTGGAGAACTTCTACACAGGGGCAATAAAGGTTGAAAGATGGGAACACCTGGAAGCTTCGGGAAGTGAAAAGAGCAAACACCAAGGCTCTGTGATGGGAATGTGCTTTCAGTTTGGAGGACAAAAGGAAGCTAAAGTGGCTGCAGTATAGTACATAAGGGTCAGAGGTAAGAAATGACGTTCTAGAGAAAGACAAGATAGACCATGTAGATGTTTCAGGCCCTGGAAAGAAATTTGGGATTAATTCTAGGTACAAGGGAAGTCAGCCTAGGATTTTAAGTAGAGAAAAACCATGATCCAATTGATACTTCTAAAGAGAAGTATCTCTTTCTCTTCCTTATGGAATAAGTAGCAGAAAGTTCTGGAAGCAGAGAGATGAGTTAGGAGAGTATTTCAGTGTTCAAGGCATAAGATATTGAGGATAGCAGTGTGGATGCAGAAACATGAATAGGTCTAAGACTTAATGTTGGAGTCAATAGGACCCACTAATAAACTTGGGAATTCAAGAAGTTATCCAATGTGAACTCTAAGCTTACCCAAATTAGGATAAACTTCTAGCAAAACTGAGTATAAACAGAAGACTTGGATTCTACTACCAGGTTACCATCTGTGACACTTTGAACAATTATTCTAGTCTCTGGTCCTCAATTATGTCACCCATACAATGAAAGAGTTGACTAAGGTGAATTCTAAAGCCTTGCTGAGTCTTTACTTCTCATGAATCTATAGAAAGGTTATAACTGCAAGTACATTAAAAAAAAAAAAAGGCCTTTTAAATATATCAACTTCTAGAGAAAACTAAATTCACCAGTCTGGTCCTTGATTTATTTTCAGAATATTTCTCTCACTAGCAGAGCAGACTATATTTAATAAAAGAAATAGTCAGTATACATCATTCTGCACCATCATTCATTACACTGTAAACACTCTCAAATTAGCATATAGGTGATGTGTGAATAACATCAGAAGGCTAACCCAGGGTAACTCTTCTGTGCTACAGTCCCCACAAAGAGCTACAAAGGCCATCATGGGTGACTTCCCACAATTGACTCTAAACATCAAAAAAATCCATTTATAATTTATTTCCTTTTACTTAAAAATCCAAATATTAAAAGCAGATCACCTTGGCCATCCTACAGAGTCCAACATTCACTCAAACCATCACAGATCCATATTGTGGACCTGCATTTGGAGTGGTCCCAGAAATAGTCTGTTTCATTGAGTCACTCAGAAACTATTTTCTGGGAGACATATGCTCTTCTTGTTCCTGGTTTACAGGTTGCCTATTTCTCTTAGAGACCAAAAAGGAACAACACAGCATTAAAAATAATAGCAGTTGTAGAGCTGTACCCAGTAGGATGTGGTTTTAAAGTTATACTGTTTTGAGACATATTAAGGATAACTACTTTCAGGAGAAAGAACGAAGAAGCACTAGAAATACTACCATATGAATAACTCTTAGTAGAGGCTAACCTTTTCCTGTCTCTTTTTGGGGGGAATCCCTTTACAAAAACATTTCATCCATGACTCTCAATTTCTTAACTCTACAAACAAATGTAACTCCCAGAACAAGCCTGTATATACAAGAGATTGGAAAATGGAGTCAAAGTATTTTTAACAGCATTATTTTCTCCTGTGAGAAACATTCATTGAGTAGAAATACATTTTTATTTCTATTTGTAAAGAAAAAGCAGCATGGAGTAAAGCCAGATGAAGATAAATGGAAATTGGAGGTAACTTACTCACATTTTTATCTGTAAAGACATGTTTAACTTAAAAAAATATTTTCTGAAAAAGATACTGAGTATATTATGTGACTAAAAGCAAGAACATTATAAACATTTGGAAAATATTATTGGAGAAGGACTCTAATATGCTATGAGTTTGGAGAATAAATTTATGTTGACATTTAAAGATTTCAAAGGTGGTAAAAATAACCGATTAATACAAGTAATCAATTTCAATACAGGATCTTTCCAGGAAGTTAGTTTTACAGAGACTGGAGCTTGGGAAGGGCCCGTTAAGTCAAGATAACTCATCAAACAGGTCTTCCCAGAGAAAGTAGCATCTACAGATTCTCTCCAGCTAATCAAATATAGTGTGGAAGTTGAGCCTCAGCGTAAAGGGGGTTGAACCTTTCAGTTGCAATAATGCATCATAATTAAACATGCAAATAATTGCTGGGGTAATTGATAACTCCTTCACTGAGCTCAAAGTGTTTTATTTATTTTTTAAGATTTTATTTATTTGACAGAGAGAGAGAGAGAGAGAGAGAGTAAGCAAGCACAGGCAAGTAAGCACAAGCCAGGGGAGTGGCAGAGGAAGAAACAGACTCCCTGCTGAGGAGGGAGCCTAACATAGGTCCCAATCCCAGGTAACTGGGATCACAATTCCACCAAAGGCAGACGTTCAACCCACTGAGCCCCCCAGGTGCCCCCTCAAAGTTTTCTAGAAAATATTTCAGCAATTCTTAGAATTCCATGTTAGGTTGATGATAAAGATTTTTCTCTATACATAAGCATACCAAAGATAGGTTTGGACACTTTATGAAGTGGAATTGAATGCTCAAAACTAGAACTGAGTAAATGATCCTGGAATCCTAACTACTATTTCCATGTGCTAGCCACAACATCATACAATATTCCCTGATAGCCTATCAAAAAGAAAAAAGGGAAAAAAAAAAAAAAGCTCTGCATTTTAAAGTAGGGAATTATAGGGGCACCTGGGTGTTCAGTTAGGCATCTGCCTTTGGCTTAGGTCATGGTCTCAGAGTCCTGGGATCAAGCCCTATGTCTGCCTACCTGCTCTGCAGACAGTCTGCTTCTCTCTCTTCCTCTGCTCCTCCCCTCCCTTGTTCTCTCTCTCTCTCTCTCTCTCTCTCATTTTCTCTGTCTCACTCTTGCACTTAATAAAGTATGGAATAATATGTTACAATAAAGTATGGAATTATATGTTACAATGATGAATGAGAAAAAGACCTGATATTGTAAAGAAAAAATAGAAATGACTCAATAATTCTTATTATGTGCTAGAAGATATGAACAATCTACAATGGAAGAATGTAAATGCCTCATACACAAAAAAGGTCAACCTCACTATTAATAGCAACTTAAAAATCAAATCGAAACAAGGTATGTTTTATTTATAAAACTGGCTAAAGTTTTTTTTTTAATAATTTTGCCACATGTTGGCTAAAACAGCAGGTTATAAAACAGGCATCATTTGATCCCACTTTTGTTAGTAAGTAATTGAACATAGATTTAGATGGAGGCTAAAAGAGTTTAGATCAAAATGCTAATCTGACTTTATCTAGATAGTGGCACTTTCATTTAAATTTTATGTTTTTTTTTCTTCGTTTTTCTAATTTTCCAAACTTCCTGGAATAAGAAGTTTTATGATGAAAAACAGTCATTAAAAGTTGAGTTAACAACAACAACAACAACAACAAAAAACCCACAAAAGTCAGGTCAACCAAAAAGCCTATTTTGCTATTGTGTCATTTATATTTATCCACACTCTTAGAATACAAATAAAGGACTTTTAATTACCAGAAGAGATATGCATTATAAGAGAGTAACTGCCATTTAAATATTTATCTCATTTGGTGAAGATCATCCCAATAGAAATCCCATCAGCTTTATGAAGATACAGGTTATAAAAAGTTTGACTGGGGCACCTGGGTGGCTCAGTCGCTTAAGCCTCTACCTTTGGTTCAGATCATGATCCCAGGGTGCTGGTATCAAGCCCCACCTCAAACTCCCAGCTCCAAGGGGAGCATGCTTCTCCTTGCCTCTGCCTCCTTCTCTCTCTCTGTCTGTCTCTCATGAATAAATAAGATCTTTAAAAAAAAATCTGGTCACTAAAACATATACTTAACAATTTTTAAGCATTAAAAATGCTGCAGCTAAATGTGATTCCAAAGATATTTGGGATTTAGAAATGTAATGACAAGCTAGTATCAATCACTTGGCCAGAGTAAAAATACAAACTGTTTGCTTGTTGGCTCTTACATCAGATGTCATTGTCTTATGCAGAGAATCCTCATTGCTTTTTTGATATGATAATAGAACTGTAAGAATTAGGCTTCAGATGATCTTAAGAAAATAAAGAAAAATGCTATTAGGCAAACTAAATAAAAAAATAGGAGACATGATTAAATTACAGGAGGGACTATCTTAAAGTTTTTAAACACTGTAGGCAAATAGATATTGAGGTTTCCAAATTAATTATATCTTCAGTAACTTAGCCTTAGCATTACTTCGAATTATTGTTTAAAAGTTTGCTCCAGTTGCTACATGCAATACAAAAACAAAACTTTAAAAATACTGTATTCATACTGACTGCTTCCTTGATTAGTCCTAATAAATTAAATTTTAATATATGCATAGAAGCTCTCCAATAGGATGGATGAGAGTTGTGTTATTAAAAAAAAATAACGCACCTTTATCTAAAGCAAATTATTCAGACACACACACATCTCAAAACTGAAATGTTCTAATAAAGTATTTTATATTTCCCTGGAAAGCATAGGAATGTAAAATAAAATAATGTTATCATTAGGTCAAATACAAGGTTGGAACACAAAATCACATAAAAATTATGTAATCATACATTAAAGTATATGTGAGTGTGTGTGTGTGTGTTTGTGAAGGACTACATGAAACATACCATCATGTTAATAGGTTGGGATCATAGATATTGTGGAGATCTTTGTTTTTCAATGCATGAACTTCTTCATGGAATATGTAATGAACATGTATTTTAAGTTTGAATTTCAATTCTAATTACTTAACATGCAAGTTTCACATGTATAATATAGTAATTCAATACTACTATACATCACCCTGTGCTAATCACAAGTGCATTCCTTAATCTCTATCATCTATTTAACCAATCCCTTCACTCTTTTCCCCCCAGAAACCATCAGTTTCTTCTCTATAATTGAGTCTATTTCTTGATTAATCTCATTCTCATTTTCCCCCTTGTTTTATTTCTTAAATTCCACAAAAGAGTGTAATCATATTGTGTTTGTCTTTCTCTGATTTCTTTTGCTTAGCATTATACTCTCTCGGCTTCATCCATGTTGTTGTAAATGGCGAGATTTCATTCCTTTTGATGGCTGAGTTATATTCCATTGTAAGTATACACCACAACTTCTTATCCACTCATCAATCCATGGACACTTGGGTTTCTTCCTTATCTTGACTATTGTAAATAATAGCAATAAACATGGGGGTAGAGATATCCTTTTTAATTAGTATTCTTCTATTCTTTGGAGAAATATCCAGTAGTGGAATTACTAGACCCTACAGTTTTAAGTTTTTGAGGACTCTCCATACTGTTTCCACAGTAGCTACACCAGCTTGCATTCCCACCAACAGCATCTGAGGATTCCTTTTTCTCCACATCCTTGCCAACAACTCTTATTTGTTGTGTTGTTTATTTTAGCCATTCTGACAGGTATGGGGTGATATCTCACTGTAGTTTTGCTTTGCATTTCCCTGATAGTAAGTGATGATGATCACCTTTTCATGTGTCTGTTGGCAATCTGTATGTCTTCTTTGGAAAATTGTCTATTCGCGTCTTCTGCCTATTTTTTTAACGTTTTTATTTAAATTCTAGTTAGTTAACATACAGTGTAATATTGGTTGCAAGTAGAATTCAGTGATTCATCACTTACATATACCACCCAGTGCTCATCACAAGTGCCCTCCTTAATACCCATCACCCATTTAACCCATTCCTATCACTTCCCCTCCAGCAACCATCAGTTTGTTCTCTATAGTTAAAAGGATCTTAGGTTTGCTTCCTTCTTTTTTTCCTTCCCTATTAACCTGTTTTGTTCCTTAAATTCAACATATAAGTGAAATCATATGGTATTTATCTTTCTCTGAATGACTTATTTTGTTTACTGTAATATACTCTAGCTCCATCCAAGTCATTGCAAATGGCAAGATTTCATTCTTTTTGATGCCAGAGTAATAGTCCATTGTATACATAGGCCACATCTTCTGTATCCATTCTTCGGTTGATGGATATTTAGGCTCTTTCCATAACTTGGCTACTACTAATAATGCTGCTATAAACTTCAGGGTGAATGTATCCTTTTGGATCAGTATTTTCATATGCTTTGGGTAAATACCTAGTATGGCAATTGCTGGGTCATAGGGTAGTTCTATTTTTAACCTTTTGAGGAACCTTCATACTATTTTCCAGAGTGACTTTACCAGTTTGCATACCCACCAACATTGTAGGAGGGTATCTTTCTCCACATCCTTGCCATCATCTGCTGCTTCCTGGGCTCTTAATTTTAACTATTCTGACAGGTGTGAGGTGGTAGCTCATCATGGTTTTTTTAAAATATTTTATTTATTTGAGAGAGAGAGAGAGTGTGTGAGAGAGCACAAGCAGGGTAGGGGAGAGAAGCAGGCTCCTTGCTGAGCAGGGAGCCTGACATGGGGCTTGGGATCATGACTTGAGCAGAAGGCAGATTTCCAACTGACTGAGCCACCGAGGCACCCCAGCTCATCATAGTTTTGATTTGCATTTTCTTGGATGAAGACTGATGTTGAGCTTCCTTTCATATGTCTGTAAGCCAGTCTTCTTTGGAAAAATGTCTATCCATATCTTTCTTCTGACTACATATTAACTGGATTGTTTTTTGAGTGTTGAGTTTGAGAAGACCTTTATAGATTTTAGATACTCTTTATTAGATTTGTCATATGCAAATATCCTCTCTCCCATTCCATAGGTTGCCTTTTAGTTTTGTTGATTGTTTCCTATGCTGTGCAGAACCTTTTTATTTTGATGTAGTCACAATAGTTTATTTTTGCTTTATTTCCCTTGCCTCAGGAGACATACTTAAAAAATAGTTGCTTTGACCAATATCAAAGGAGTTACTGTCTGTGTTCTCTTCTAGAACTTTGATGGATTCTCATCTCCCCTTTAGGCCTTTTTTTTTTTTTCATGATCAGACTATTATATTTAGCAATCAACAGCATGGGTGCAAAAAAAAAAAAAAAAACTACATTAAAACCCTTTGTTGGAATGCTTTACACTTTCCACAGAACAGAAACTAAAATAACCTGTTATACAATTAGTCACAAATACAGTCCTCGAGTGTTTTGCCCATACACATGAGTATTGTCTAAAACATGTCTTCTTTGTAGCAGCTAGGCCCTGCCACCACTGTGCTTGGCTGAGTTCACAAATCTGTTGTAACCTGTAGCTTTTCTGTCACTTCTCTGCTCTCCTCTCCTGCTAAGATTTGTTTCCTGGCAGTAATTAAAACCTTCTGCCACTGCCATAGCTGCTCCTGCTACTGGAACCACCATAGCCACCTTGGTTTCGTGGTTTAGCAAAGTATTGGCCTCTACCACCATAGGGGCCAGAGCTTCTGCTTCCAAAATTTCCTCCTTTCATGGGTCCAAAATTTGAGGATTGATTGCTGTAATTGCCAAAATCGTTCTAGCTTCCCCCACCTCCAAAGTTGCTTCCATCATTACCAAATCCGTTAATGCCATCCCCACTGACACCGTCCACCACAACCTCGACTGCCACTGAAGCCACCTCGACCACTGAAGTTCCCTCCATGACCAAAGTTGTCATTCCCACCAAAACCACCTCCATGACCACCACCAAAGTTTCCAGAACAACTCCGGCCTCTTTGGCTAGATGAAGCACTAGCCATCTCTTGCTTCGATAGGGCTTTCCTTACTTCACAGTTGTGGGCATTCACAGTACGGTATTTTTGAATGACAATCTTGTCTACAGAGTCATGGGTGTCAAAGGTCACAAAAGCAAAACCTCTCTTTTTGCCACTGCCTCAGTCAGTCATGATCTCAATCACTTCAATTTTCCCATACTGTTCAAAATAATCTCTTAGATGATATTCTTTGGTGTCTTCTTTAATGCCACCAACAAAAATCTTTTTCACAGTTAAGTGGGCACCAGGTCTTTGAGAATCTTCTCGGGAGACATCCCTCTTTGGTTCCACAACTCTTCTGTCCACCTTGTGCGGCGAGGGTTCATGGTTGAGTTCATCTCCTCTATGGTGGCCTACGTGACAAACCCAAAGCCTCTGAGTGCTTGGTGTTGGGGTCTCTCATTACCACGCAGCCCGTAAGCGTCCCCCATTGCTCAAAATGGCTCCTCAGACTCTCATCGGTTGTTTCGAAGCTCAAACCTCCAATGAAGAGCTTCCACAGCTGCTCAGGCTCTTTGGGGGAGACTGACTTAGACATGACGGTGGTGGGAGGGGAGACTTTAATGATGCTTACTCGGGGGCGTCCAGGGGCAGAAAGGCCCATTTAGGTCTTTAATCTTTGATTAGGTCTTTTGAATTTGTTTTTGTGTATGGTGTAAGAGAGTGGTGTAGTTTCATTCTTTTGCATGTTGCCGTCCAGTCTTCCCAGCACCATTTCCTAATGAAACAATCCTTTTCTCATTGGATATTCTTTACTGCTTTGTTGCATATTAATTGAACACATGGTTGTGGGTGTATTTCTGGGTTTTCTATTCTGTTCATTGATTGAACTATATGTATAATTTTGTGCCAGTACCATTCTGTATTGATCACTACAGCTTTGTGATATATCTTAAAGTCCAGAATTGTGATGCCTCCAGCTTTGCTTTTCTTTTTCAAGATTGCTTTATAGCTATTCTAGGTCTTTTGTGGTTCTAAACAAATTTTAAGATTGTTTGTTCTACTTTTGTGAAAAATGGTGTTAGTATTTGATACAGATTTTTTAAAAGATTTTTTTTATTTATTCATGAGAGACACAGAGAGGGAGAGAGGCAGAGACACAGGCAGAGAGAGAGAAGCAGGCTCCATGCAAGGAGTCTGACGTGGGACTCCATCCTGGGTCTCCAGGATCATGCCCTGGGCTGAAGGTGGCGCTAAACCGCTGAGCCACTGGGGCTGCCCAGTATTTAATACAGATTACATTAAATGTGTAGGCTGTTTTGGGTAGTATAGACATTTAACAATGTTTTGTTCTTCCAATGCATCAGCATGGTATATTTTCCATTTCTTTGTGTTGTCTTGAATTTCCTTCATCAGTGTTTTACAGTTTTTAGAGTGCAGTTTACAGAGTACGTTTTACCTCTTTGGTTAAGTTTATTCCTACATACCTTATAATTTGGGGTGCAGTTGTAAATGGGATCGATTCCTTGATTTCTCTTTCTGCTGCTTCCTTATTGGGGTATAGAAGTGTAACACTAATTTTGTAACATGCAACTTTACTGAACTCACTAATCAGCTCTAGCAGTTTTTTGGTGGAGTCTTTAGAGTTTTCTATATAGAGTGTTATGTCATCAACAAATAGTGAAAATTTTACTTCTTCCTTACAGATTTGGGTATCTTTTATGTCTCTTTCTTGTCTGATTGCTGTGGCTAGGACTTTTAGTACTACATTGTACAAAAGTGGTGAGAGTTGACACACCTTTTTCCTGACCCTACAGAAAAAGCTCTCATTTTTTCCAATAGAGGATGATGTTAGCTGTGGGTTTTTCATATATGGCCTTTATTATGTTGAGGTATGTTCTCTCTAGATCTTTGTTGAAGGTTCTATCATGAATGGATGCTGTACTTTGTCAAATGCCTTTTCTGCTTCTTTTGAAATGATCATATAGTTTTTATCCTTTCGCTTATTGATGTGATGTATCACATTGATTGATTTGCAAATATTGAACCATCCTTGCAACCCAGGGGTAAATCCCATGTGATTGTGAATAATTTTTTTTAATGTACTGTTGAATTCAGTTTGCAAGTATCTTGTTGAGAAGCTTTGCATCTATGTTTATTACAGATGATGACTTATAGTTCTCTTTAGTGGTGTCTTTATCTGATTTTAGTATCAGGGTAATATGGACTCACAGAATGAATTTGAAAGTTTTTTTGTATTCTATTTCTTGGAATCATTTAAGAATAGATATTAACTCCTTGAAGTGCTTGGTAAAATTCACCTGTGAAGCCATCTGGTCTTGGACTTTTGTTTGGCAGTTTTTTGATTACTGACTTAATTTCCTTCCTGGTTATCAATCCATTCCATCTTTCTATTTCTTCCTATTTCAGTTTTGGAAAGTTAAATGTTTATAGGAATATTTTTAGGTTGTCTAATTTACTGGCATACCGTTTTACATAATATTCTCTTAAAATTGTTTGTACTTCTGTAGCGTTGGTTATTTCTCCTTAATCATTTGTGATTTTATTTCTCATTTTTCTTGATAAGTTTGGCTAAAGGTTTGTCAATTAATTAAAAAAAAAAAAACAGCTCCTGGTTTCAATGATCCATTCTATTGTTTTCTAGTTTCTATGTCACTCATTTCTGCTCTAATCTTCATTGTTTCCTTCCTTCTGCTGCTTTTAGGTTTTGTTGTTCTTTTACTAGCTCTGTTAGATGTAAGATTAGGTTGAGATTTTTCCTGTTTTATGAGGTAGGTCTGCATTGCTTTAAATTTCCCCCCTTACACTTGATGGGATGAGCACTGGGTGTTATTCTGTATGGTGGCAAATTGAACACCAATAAAAATAAATTTATTATTTTAAATAAATAAATAAATAAATAAATAAATAAATAAATAAATAAATAAATTTATTTCCCTCCTTAGAACCAGTTTTGCTGTACTCCAAAGGTTTTTGACCACTGTATTTTCATTTTCACTTGTTTCCAAGTATTTTTTTTTCTTTGATTTCTTGGTCGGTGCACTCATTGCTTAGTAGCATGTTACATAACCTCCATGTATTTGTGGTGTCTTCAGATTTTTTCTTGTGGTTGACTTCAACTTTCATAGCATTGTGATTGGAAAAGATGCATGGTATGACTTTGATGTTCTTGAATTCATTAAGGCTCATTTTGTGAGCTAATATGTGCTTTATTCTGGAGAATGTTCTCTGTGCACTTGAAAAGAATGTGTATTCTGCTATTTTAGGATGGAATGTTCTGAATATATCTGGAAAAGCCATTCGTTCCAGTGTCATTCAGAGCTTTTGTTTCCTTGTTGGGTTTCTGTTTAGATGATCTGTCCATTGATGCAGGGTGTTGAAGTCACCTGCTATTATTGTATTATTATGAGTTCCTTTGTTATTGCTTTATTTGGGCACTCTTACGTTGAATGGATACTTTATCTTCTTGTTAGATTGTTATGTAACCATTTATTATGATATGGTACCCTTCTTTATCTCTTGTTACAGTTTTTGTTTTAAAGTCTACTTTGTATGACATAAGTATTACTATTCCAGCTTTCTTCTGACATCCATTTGCATGACAGATGTTCCTCCATCTCCTCACTTTCAATTTGTAGGCATATTTAGGTCCAAAATGAGTCTCTTGCAGTTAGCATATAGAGGGATCTCAATTTTTTATCCATTCTACTGCCCTATGTCTTTTGATTGGAGCATCAAGTCTATTTATATTCAAAGCAATTATTGATAGATACGGATTTATTGCCATTTATTACTTGTTTTGTGGTTGTTTCTAAAGATTTTCTCTGATCCTTTCTCATCTTTCTCTCATGTTTTGCTGATTTTCTTTAGTGATATATTTGGATTTCTTGTTCTTTATTCTTTGTGTATTAGTGATTTTCATATATAGTTATAATTAGGTTTGTAGATAGCACCTTCTGCAAATAGCAGTCTATATTAAGTTGATGATTGTTTAAGTTTAAACCCATTCTTCTCTTCTCCCCACATGTTCAGTATATGTTATTATATTTTATATTATTTTGAGTCCCTTGACTGATTTTTTTTACAGAACTATTCATTTTTTACTGCTTTTGTCTTTCCTACCTTTATACTCTCACTTTTTGACTCTCCTTTCCATTCAAAAAGTCCCCTTTAATACTTCTTGCAGGGCTGCTTTAGTGTCAAAAACTCCTTTAGTTTTTGTTTGGGAAACTATCTTCTCCTTCTATTCTGAATGATAGCCTTACTGGATAGAGTATTCTTGGCTGCAGATTTTTCCCATTCAGCACTTTGAAAATATCATACCACTATCTCTGGCTTGCCAAGTTTCCATTGAAAAGTCTCCTGCTAGCCTTATGGGCTTTCCTTTCTAAGTTACTGACTTCTTTTTTCTTTCTGCTCTTATGATTTTTTTTCTTTATCGTTGTATTTTGCAAAGTTATTACAATAAGCAAAGGGCTTGCCTTTGTTGATTTTGATGAGAGTTCTCTGTGCCTCCTGGATTTGAATATCTGTTTCTTTCTCCAGATTAGCAAAGATTAGCAAGTTTTCTGCTATTACTTCATATAAATTGCCCCCTTTTCTCTCTTCTTCCTATAATATAAATGTTATTACATTTGATGGAGTCACTAAGTTCCCTAAGTGTACTTTTGTTTTCTGTGATTCCTTTTTCCCTTTGTTCAGCTTGAGTATCTTTCATTATTCTGTATTCTAAATCGTTAATGCATTCGTTCTTTCATCCTGCTATTCATTCCATTAAGCCTGTGTCTCATTTCATTTACTGAACCCTTTATCTCTGCTGTTATTCCTTACATCTGTGTTAAGGGTCTCATTCATGTCTTCCACTCTTTTGTCAAGTCCAGTTAGTATTTTTATAATCATTGCTTTAAATTCTCTATCAGGCAGATAGAGAATTATATTCTACTTAGAATTATATTCTACTTATATCTGTTTCACTTAGATTTCTGGCCACGACCTTGTCTTGCTCATTTCAATTTCTCTATCTCCTCATTTTGCCTGCCTCTGTGTGTCTGTTTCTCTGTGTTGAGAAAGCCAGCTAGGTCTTTCACTCTTGAAATAGTGACTTTATGAGGAAGAGGCCCTGGAGTGCCCTGAAGTGCAGTATCCCCTGTTCACTACAACCTTACACTTAAGGAAAGTATCCTATGTGTATTGATTATGTCTGCTATTGTGTCTGAGTCACTTTTCCTTTCAGTGCAATTTTCTGCACTGAGTGTCTGTCTGTTACAGGCTGTGCTCACTCTCTGTGGTGTTATAGTGGGACTCAGGCGGTGTACCCATTGAGAAATTTGAAAATTGGAAAGTGGTATTAGCAATTTGTGCTGGGCCACTAGGCCCATGCCAGATCCCCCAAACTGCTGCAGCAGCTGGGGGGTGTGCACCAGTTTGTGGCCAGTGTGCAATATTGAGCACAACGTGCAATGATGGCTGGGCATGGCTATGCAGTGCATGGTAGCTGGAGGTGCCTGGCTGGGCATGGTGTGGTGGCTGGGCATGGCACACAGTAGGAGCTTTGCACCAGGTGACTGGTCAGGGTGTATGTGCAGCTTTAACAAAATTTCCCCTGAGCCTTAGCATGAGGTTACATGTATCTATGCAGCCTTGCCTCCTTCAAATGACTCTACATTCATGCTGGGGGGCAGGGAAAGAAAATGGTTTCCAAAGAAATACTTGATTAGTCTCTGAAATCAGTATGAACTGGTCTGTATCACCTTTGCCTTCCTGGGATGTGTAAACTGTCATTTGTGTGTTGCCTCTCTGCACAGGGTGCTATCTCTTTAAAGGTGGCAGCCCAGCTATCACTTGCCCTCCTGGTTTGCCCAGTCTTGAATCAGCTGACTTTTAAAGCTCCAGGTTCCAAGTCCCACTGGTTTTCACAAACTCATGGAACTCAGCCCCTCTGGTTTTTAAACCCAAGTGTTATAGAGATTGGACTTCCTTGTGTGAGTTCCCTTGTGCAAGGATCCTGTTTCTATGTCCTCTCCAAGTGCACAGCTCCTCTCTCTGCAGCCAGCCCCCTTCTGCCTTTCTGACCTTCATAAACTTTCAGATGTAGCTTCTTCTCTGTGTTTAGTTGTGGAGTTTGTTCTGCCAGCCTTTGGATCATTCTCTGGCTTACTGACTTAGATGTGGATGGTATCTAACTATAAATAGGGAAAAGGGTAAGCTCAGGGTTCTCCTACTCCACCATCTTCCCACCCTCCTCATGATCCTGTATTATTTTTATAAGAAAATTTACTTTGAATTTCTAAAAATGATTAACAGATATGTGCATGCATACAATATCAACACACTCTAATTCTAAAACAAGTTGGAAAAATGTTTTCTCAGGACATTTGGCAACTCCTAAAACTAATCATTGATATACAGGCTACCCAATTTTTCTTCAGGTCGGCTTTCTTAAATTTATGCAGTAACCATATATTTGAAATAAATTCCTATCAGAAGTTCAAATATAAATAAAAACTAATGAATAAGGAAGTATCTGCCTTGGATTTTTTTCTCAATAGTTCCAGTATTTGCTAAAATCACTGAGATCTTTATTTTTATGTAAGTACACCCACAAATAAACACCACCAGAATCAAGTGTTAGAAAATACAGCATGTGTCAAGCCAACCATATTTTAAGAGAATAAATTAGGTATCTCCAGAAACTACTTCATTTAAGTCATATCATACAATTGTTAAAGTCACCTTCAGCTTTTATTCTATAATTTTTTTGTATTTCCCTGAAAACCTCAAAATGTTTCCTATTTCTTCAGTTAATAGTCCTTTCTATATTCTGATGTGGCACTTTATTTGGTATGATTTTTTTAAAAAAGATTTTGTTTATTTATTAGAGATGGAGGGAGAGAGAGAGAGAGAGAGACAGAGAGGGAGAGAGAGAGAGAGTGCAAGCGGCAAAGACTCAGGCAGAGGGAGAAGCAGGCTCCATACAGGGAGCCCGACGTGGGACTTGATCCTGGGTCTCCAGGATCAGGCCTTGGGCGGAAGGTGGCGCTAAACCGCTAAGCCACCGGGGCTGCCTGTGGCACTTTATTTGGGAAGTAAAGAAATATTAAAGTAAGCATTAAAAAGTTATTAAAAGCAATGACTCTAATATCAGAGGCACCTGATATGATCAGATCATGTATACTTAAAACTTAAATTACACATATTTTATATTAAGCAAGCAACGAAAACAATGGCATTGATCCTTTCTCCCACAAAATGAAGGGAGGTAATTTAAAAAATGCTTCAGCCTCTGAGTAATGGTCAACTTTCTCTATTTAACATATTTTTATTTTGGGACACCAGGGTGGCTCAGCAGTTGAGTATCTGCCTTCAGCTCAGGCCACGATCCCGGGATCTAGGATCAAGTCCCGCATCAGGCTCCCGGGAGGGAGCCTGCTTCTCCCTCTGCCTCTCTCTCTGTGTCTCTCGTAAATAATTAATCTTTAAAAAAAGACTCCTAACTCTGGGAAACGAACTAGGGGTGGTGGGAGGGGAGGAGGGCAGGGGGTGGGGGTGAATGGGTGAAGGGCACTGAGGGGGGCACTTGACGGGATGAGCACTGGGTGTTATTCTGTATGTTGGTAAATTGAACACCAATAAAAAATAAATTTATTTTAAAAAATCTTTTTAAAAAATCTTAAAAAATATTTTTATCTTAATAAGTCAAAGGCAAAGAAGAAATTAATCATGAAATCTGAGGACAATGCAAGTAGGCAACAGATTATACTATAGATAAATCATGCAACTTAGGTAGAATCAACAGATTTAAAAATAATTTTGGGTCTGAATAGGCTGTTACATAGGTCTCTCTGGGTCTCTACTGAGATGCATAAATTCTCACAAATTACAGTGATTAAATAAGTGCCTATCATTGCCATCAAGAATGAAAAATAACAACCATCAGAATAACTAAACTTGGCTCACAGCCAAGTAAATATCTCTAGAAAAGGAGCTTATCATTCACTACTCTTCTCTCTCAAGTTTTTGATTTCTCACTGAGATGCCAAGAAAAATGGTTAAATCTAGCAATTCCATGAAACATTGTCTAGCAATGACATTTTCAAGGCATGATAGAATTTGGACCTTACTAAGTTCCTAAGTCCACATGTTGATAAAGAAGCATACCACAGAAACAGATGTGGTTAGTAGCAAATCACTATATTAGAACACTGAGCCTGATACAATTTCAGCAGATATTTTATATTCTGCTCAAGCCATCTGTCTCAGACCTTTACCAAGAATAACATTTCATTAATACCAGGTTGGAAATGGCAGGTTTACCCTTACTGACCCTATATAATCACTGGTTTTGAGAACACTAGGAACACTGTTGATTCTGTTTCCCTTATAGGACTTACTCATGGATAAGTCAAGTTTCTCCTTTAGAATCATACTCATCATAAGAAACCAACATTTCTAGGGAAGTCAAGAAAATTTGTCTCACCAAATCTTTAGAAATAGGAATTACAAAAGGACAGTTAAAAACATACTCCACCTTCCTTGGCCATGTATTGCTGTTATCAAAGGACAAACTCTTTTTCTCCTTTTTCATTTACCTGAATACAGAATATTACTCAGCCATCAGAAAAGATGAATACCCACAATTTGCTTTGACACGGATGGAACTAGAGGGTATTATGTTGAGTGAAATAAGTCAATTGGAGAAGGACAATAATCATATGGTTTCACTCATTCGTGGAATATAAGAAATAGTAAAAGGGATTATAAGGAAAAGGAGGGGAACTGAGTGAGAAAAATTGGAGAGGAAGACAAACCATGAGAGACTCCTAACTGGGAAACAAATAAAGGGTTGCAGAAGGGGAGTTTGGTGGGAGAATGGGGTGACTGGGTGATGGACACTTGATGGGATGATCACTGGGTGTTATACTATATGTTGGCAAATTGAATTTAAATTTTAAAAAAATTATTCATTTACCTGAATACAGAACAGATTAGCCTGACTAAAACAAAATGACAAGGTGGTTGAAATAATATATATGTACAAAAGTCTGAGCTAAAAGTTTATGATGTTTTTATTCCTAGTTTGCTGATCAAACTGTAATTTGGTACTAATATATTCAAGAATGTGCCAAAAATCTTACTCTACACCCCTTAAGTGCATGCTCTATCTAGAGTACTTAGAGCAATTTTTTTTCTTACACTCAAAATTATTTTTCTCCAAATACTGTAGGTTGAACTGTAGGTTGAAAAAATATATTTTCTTTGTAACATGGAACAGAAAACTACTTTAAAATGTATTATTAGTGGAATAAAATTTCTTCAGTGACTCCTATATGACAGGGCCTTTTCTAGTTACTGAAAACAAAGATAAACAAAACCCAGAAACCAAGTTCTTTTTTTAAAGATTTTATTTATTTATTCATGAGAAACACAGAGAGAGAGGCACAGACACAGGCAGAGAGAGAAGCAGGCTCCATGTAGGGAGCATGACGCAGGACTCGATCCTGGGTCTCCAGGATCACACTCCCTGGGCTGAAGGTGACGCTAAACCACTGAGCCACCCGGGCTGCCCCAGAAACCAAGTTCTTCAAACAACACTCAAAAACCTGTAATCCCTTAATTACTCTGGTCATAAAATATGTTCCTTTAACCCAAATCCCACAAAAAAAGCAAAATGGTAATAAATGGTAATTTTTAAAATGGTAATAAATGGTAATTTTTCGTGGTAATAAATCTGACCCACAGAAGATTATACCTAAATATTTGTTGAATGAATAAAGCATATGAAACAAGAAATGGGCTGCCAGATAGAGCAATAAGTATCAGAAATATACAGGTTAGATAATTTCTTATCAGAAAAAAAAGGTGGCGTGCTCGCTTCGGCAGCACATATACTAAAATTAGAAAAAAAAGGTGGATTTTAAAATGTCTGAAGGTTTTGCTGGGTTAACAGACAATATAGAAATCAGTGGTTCAGTACCTTGGATAGCTCCACAGAGGCAGCCACTCTCTGAAGTCCCAGATCTACTTTCTTTGCCTGTGTCTTTCAACAGAAATCACCTTATTAAAGGGTTATGCCACTTTTGTTTTAGATTCATTCTACATAAAACAGAAAAGACTCCTTAATCCTATCCCACCTCAACACACATAAATCAAATATGCACGCATAGAAATCTGGCCTACTTGTTAAAATTATGCCCTGATCAGGGAGTAAACCTGTCACTTTAAAAAAAGTGATCTAGGAAGTCTTGCTTATCTCTTGCTATGTGACAGCTCACGCTAAGAAGGCTTGTTTCCCCTGATGAGCAAGAGATTTACTTGCAGGATCTTATGAAGTGGCTATCTAAAAGTTGGAATAAAATACACTACCAACCTTAACTCGGTGTCAGATTTAAATCAACAAATCTCTGAGGAACACTCAGAATGCTTATGGATAAGCATGCTATCTCTCCATAAACATTCACATAGGTGAAACAACTACACATTATCTATGACTATAAAGTAATAATAATGATTAAAAAGAAAAAACTGTGAAGTAAAAAGACATTACTTAATGTCTCAAAAACTATACAGAGCTAAAGTAAAACACTGACAAAGACAAGATCTCATCTTTATTAGTCTACTTCTCTTGTTTGCCTACTGAGTTGTTAAATCTTTGCTTGCTTCTATACTGTAGCCATCATCTTATGGTTGAATATTCATTTGCATAGTTTCTCCCATGCTAGATTGAAAATTCTTTGATAGGATGGATCATGTCTCATTCACAATAGCCAACAGTATCCTGGACATAGTAAATACTCAATAACTGTTTATTGAATTAAACAACTGAACTCATCTCTGGCTTATGAAACTCTGTTCTCAGAGCAATATAAATGGGATCTATCCCAGTACATAATTGTGTTACTACAAAGAAAAAAGAAGTGCTGTTGTTTCCAATAGTAAACATAACAAAGAGATTTGAGACATCTGGAAATATTTACCCCATAAAGAATCCTATGAGAGAAAGTAATACAAACCATATCTTTCTGATGAAAAATCACAGAAGATTCTGTTTATGTTGTATTTTTAAATCTCCAAAGACTGTACTATGAAGAACCAGAGAAATATAAAAACTTACCTCTTGGGGGAAAATATAAGGTCAAAAGAAGAGATTCCCTTTAAACAAAGAAAAAGGAGGCAAAGAATAAAAAAGAGGCAATGGGCAGGGGAAGATAGTGATGGAAAAAGGAAGGGGAAGGAAGGAAGGAAGGAAGGAAGGAAGGAAGGAAGGAAGGAAGGAAGGAAGGAAGGAAGTTAGTTAGTTAGTTCAGGTCATAAAGAAAGATGCTGGTAAAAGATGGTCCTGGGAGCAAAGTTCTAACTTGACAGATGGTGAGGTCAGAAAAATCAGCATCACTCTAAAATTGTACAAATATAAAATAAGCTTATTCTTGTCTGCCTATGTATATTACACAAAATAGAAGGATGGGGAGTATCACTTTGGTTTTACTGGAGTGACATAAGAGGTTAAAAAATTATTTCTTGGGGAACAGTTTCCATAAAATGTTTTAGGAGATTTCAATTAGAATGCCTGAAATAGATTCTCAAATAATTTCAATAGTTATCAAGGTTTTCCAAGAGAAATTCACATTATGTGTTTAGTCCTACCAAATTCAGATATGCTGTCAATTTTTATTCTTATAGAAAATGTATCCTACATGAAATTATCCAGTGTTTGAAAGCAGTTATAGAATTTCGGGCACTCATTTTAGAAAATTAAATGTTAATGAGTGAGGCCCTTTTTCATTTCAGCAGATTTTCTATTTCACTAGGAGTCAATTCTATCTGGTGTTTCTAATCCAAAACTTAAAATTCATCCTTCAAGGCCTCTGATCTTATTTAAACACTGAAATTGTACAGTGCAGGTCCAAATTTCCATAAAAGTGACTCTGTTACTGATTCCATTTCATTCTCCCCTCCATCTACAGTTTCTTTTTTCCCTGCATCCGGAACACCTTATCTTTACATTTTAAGAAACAGAATTTGAGTGTGCCTGGGTGGCTCAGTTTTTTTAAGCATCTGCCTTGGACTTAGGTCATGATCTCAGGGTCTAGCCCTGGATCAGGCTCCCTGCTCAGCAAGGAGCCTGCTTCTCCCTCTCCCTCTGCCCCTTCCAGCCACTGCTTGTGCTTGCTCTCTCTCTCTCTCTCTAATACATAAATACAAATCTTGTGGTTCCTCAAAGAGTTAAAAATAGACCTGCCCTACGACCCAGCAATTGCACTGCTGGGGATTTACCCCACAGATTCAGATGCAATGAAACGCCAGGACACTTGCACCCCGATGTTTATAGCAGCAATGTCCACAATAGCCAAACTGTGGAAGGAATATCCATCGAAAGATGAATGGATAAAGAAGATATGGTTTATGTATACAATGGAATATTACTCAGCCATTAGAAATGACAAATATCTACCATTTGCTTCAACGTGGATGGAACTGGAGGGTATTATGCTGAGTGAAGTAAGTCAATCGGAGAAGGACAAACAGTGTATGTTCTCATTCATTTGGGGAATATAAATAATAGCGAAAGGGAATATAAGGGAAGGGAGAAGAAATGTGTGGGAAATATCAGAAAGGGAGACAGAACATAAAGACTCCTAACTCTGGGAAACGAACTAGGGGTGGTGGAAGGGGAGGAAAGCGGGGGTTGGGGGTGAGTGGGTGACGGGCACGGAGGGGGACACTTGACGGGATGAGCACTGGGTGTTATTCTGTATGTTGGTAAATTGAACACCAATAAAAAATTTATTAAAAAAAAACTAAATAAGAAACTGAAATCACTAAATGTTTGGAAAAGAAAAACTTAATTTAATCTCCATGGTCTAATAAAAGATCTTATTAGCACAGAAAAAAAAAAAAAAGAATAGCCTTGGGAAGAAGTAGCAAACATATATACTATCTTCTATGCTGTCACATAGCAAAGAGCACCAATCCGTAATAGTTGTCTTTTCTATAGTACCTGAGTCTCTACTTCACAATCTTTGTCATCAGGCAGGCCATATCAATTGATCTGAGTTGGCATGAGAAAGAAAACCCACTTATCATCTTTCCTACAGAAGGAAGAAAACCCCACAAATCTCTGTACTGAGAATCATGAAGATCTGTTCTTCCTTTAGACTCCACCAGTAAGCAGCGAGGTAAGTAACGTCATACCTCAAAGGTCTCACTACCTTTACTGATAAAATTTGGAAGTATGGAAACTTAGACTATCTCTAAGTTTCCTTCATGTGTTATAGTCCTAAATACCTTAACATTAAGCAATGTGAAGTATCTATGAATGATTTCAAAAAGCATGCCCACCATGTAAGTTTAAGAAATGAAGTTACTCATTTAAGTTATAAATCATTGTAATATTTTACCTCTTGACCAAGCTACAAATACTAATTATAAGATTCTTTGTCCAACAGTGATTGTTTAAGCCAAGGAATATATTCTAGGCCAATTCCTATATGAGGAATTAGACGTTCAGAGAAGTTAATTGATCTGCATAAAATCATGTAGCTAAATCTGCATACCCAGCTTATGATTACCAACATGAAGATTATTAGCACAATTATTAGTTTTCATGTAGTTTAGAGAGAGGATTTTCAAACTGCAAACCCAAATCTACTACCAAGCCAGTACCTCTCTTCCATCACTATTCGTTTTTAGGGTTTCTTGTTTATGATTCCTTTATACCTGAATACTTTTAGGAAGCCTATATTCTTTCTTTCAATTCCTTAAGATTTCTTAATCTCTTGATCCCTAGTTCAATGAACATATATATTTTAGTCATCCTTTCATACTGTATCAGCAAGTTTCCCAATTTAGAACCACTGAAATGTTTACTGGTGGGTGGTATACTTGGTCCTTGAATAACATGGGTTTGAACTGTGTGGGTCCACTTATGTGTGGGCTTTCTTCAATAAACATACTACAGTGCTGTAATTGTTTTTTCTCTTCCTTGTGATTTAACATTTTCTTTTATCAATACATATACATAATATGTGTTAAATCTGCTATTTATGTTATCAATAAAGCTTCTATTTAAGAGAAGACATTAGAAGTTTTGGGGGAGTCAAAAGTTATATGTAGATTTTCAGTTGCATGGGAGTTGGTGCCCCTAACCCCTACATTGTTCAAAGGTCAACTGCACTTCCTTTACTGCATCATAACTATGCTAAATAAGGCTTCACCTAACAGAAGCCCTGTGGAATCCAAAAGGCAGCCACTATTGCTTCCTTTCTGTTTCTTGTCTGCATGTGGTTGCTGTATATGAATCCTTGAGCAGTAATTATTTAATTTGCTTAAAAATGATAATATGCCATAAAATGATCTTAGTATGTAACTATGTTTGCTGTGTAACTTTTAATCTAATTTTCAAGCACTTTATGTTGATTTGATATAAAGAGAACAGAGGCATCCCAAGTTGTGTATGAAATATAATGGACACAAATTCACTAAGTGACCATATTCTTATGGTATTACAATCCAGGACTATCATAGCAATGAAAACAAAAGGAAGTATGACATTTAGCATAACTAAATATAAGTGAGAAGTTAGATATGAAGTTGAGAGACCTGAATTCCATCCTTAACTTTCATGCTCAAGTTACAAACTTGCACAATTGTCCTCACTTCCTTGACCCCTGGCTATAAAGTTAGAAAGTTCAGCTGCTTTCTAAGATCACATTGATTTTTATCATTTTATTATTAATACTGCCATGGGAAGACCCAGTACCCCATTCCCATGTGTGGTAATTGGTCCTGTGCTTACCCACTATGACTCACTGCCAGTCTGGCATGAAGAGCCTCCTGCTCTGTGACTAATCCCAAACATCCTAGGCAGTAGTCAATAACAGCCTGCTTCAACAAAAAGTAAGAAAACAAAACTTCTGCCCCTGCCCCTCACTTTCAGTCTTCACACTACAAAGAACCTATTGACTATATTTTCCTCCAGTGTAAAGGGCCAGGCCACTACAACACTTTGTAAGCATCTAGAAAAACTCTACAACTCCATGAAGCAGATGGTACTGAACTAATAAGGACCTTAGGAATTTCCATAATTTCTAACCCAAACCTTTCATATTACATTGAAGAACTTGAGATCCAGAGAATGGTATTGTCAGTAGAGTCAAGCATTTTTGAGCCAGGCCAATGTGCTTGCATGGGGAAAATATGAAAGAATAGGGAGAATTAACAATTCCTAACATCAGTGGGTTTTGATGAGTGGTTTATAAAATATCCCAGAATACAATGTTTTCTTAACATTCACATTAAAAGTTTTAGAAGTCTCCACATACTTATTGTTATAGTGAGGCAGTGTGAGAGAAAAATTACTTGTTCAAGAATTATGACTCCTTCACTTAGTGATGGCTGGCCAACTGCTTTGCACTTCATTTTGTCATCTGAAAAATGGCACTAAAAATGCCTTAATCAAATTTTTTGACAGTAACTGTTATCTAGCATCATTAGCACTGTGTGTTTCACACATTTCTTAACATTTTCAAAGGTACGTATTGTCTGATGGTCACAACAAATCCTACAAAGTATCTCTTTAGTGTGACCTAATACCACAGTGGGTCCTTGGATTAATATCCTAAAATGTGCTCATAATCTTGAAGACTCTCAAAGAAGACATTTTCCTACAATGAACAATACTGTGCTTCTAAGACTGTGAAAGCCATCCTACATGGAAATATTATTGGGGACTTGAGAAGAAAATAGGTTTATCTAAAGTTGTTTTAAAACAATGAAAGGAATGAAATAAAAGAATGTTCTTATTTCTATGAACTCAAGGTGATATAGGATAGGTTTCAAATCTACCACTTCCTGATGGTGATATAGAAATAATGTCTGAGAATGTTAATCTAAACATAGCAAACTAAACTGACTCACCTGTGTACATGTTGTAACAGTAAGCATCAGCTGCAAGAAGTGTTACTCAACATAAGATCAGACTCCTGTACACATATAAAGACCCACTTCCACAGAAAGATTTTCAGTTTAATATACTCTAATGCCTATAGCTCTTATTCCCAAACTGAGAGCAAGCTACATAACACATTTGCAAAGATATTTCCATTTGCAAGTTATATCATGGTGGAACTCAAATGAGCCTTTAAGACCACCCAATACAAACTTTTCATTTTATAGATGAATAACTGGAGACTAAGAGGTTATGTGGCTTTTTGCTGAAAGTAAAAAAGCAAAAAAGAGGCAGAAACTGGGTTAGAATAGAATGCACCCCACTAGAATTCTGTGCCAGGACTCTCTAGGAGTCATGGGGTCTGACTTACACTACACAAGAGGCAGAGTAATCAAGACTTAGGCTTAAAAGAAATCACTCTACCTTAGACTGAGCCTATTCTAAATATATATCTTCTCTTATCCTGTCAATGTTTTATCTTACACCTTTGTTCAAATAGTATAACTTTTTAAAATGTTTTTCTTCTTTCATGACTTTTTTGAAAGTGTCATTTAATTGCACCCTGTCCACAGGATTGGTAGGTGTCAAGAAAAAGTAGTTTCAGATGGATTATACATTGTTCTTCTCTTCTCCATTACCAAAGATGTCTATAGCTCTGGGGCATCTGGGTGGCTCAATTGGTTAAGCATCTACCTTTGGCTCAGGTCATGATCCCAGGGTCCTGGGATGGAGACCCACATCAGGCTCCCTGTTCAGCAGGAAGGCTGCTTCTCCATCTCCCTCTCCCACTCCTCCTGCTTATATACACTTGCTGTCAAATGAATAAATAAAATCCACCAAAAAAGATGTTCATAACTCAGAACGTGCTTTTCCTAATAGTTTGGTCTCTGACTTCTGCAAGTAATCTTTCTAAACAAAATCTACAAAAACAAAAATGTGTGATAGCTCTATTTTCTCCTCTAAGGCATTAACAGTTTTGCCTTCACCTATGGATCACCAAAAATGTTCTCCTAGGAAGTAGCCCAACTATTAATAAGATACTACAGAAAAATCAGTTGAGGTCAGGCCAGAGAGGAGGAACAATATTTTTATTGTTGTGTCAAACCAGAGACAATAACTTTTCATTTCAAGTCAATATAAAATATAATCCTAGGGGAGCCTAGGTGGCTCAGTTGGTTAAGCATCTGTCTTCAGCTAAGGTCATGATCTCAGAGTCCTGGAATCTAGCCCCATATTAGGCTCACCCCCTTTGAGGCTCTCCCGCCTCACCCTCCTTGGTTGTTCTGTGTCAAGCAAATAAATAAAAATCTTTAAAAAAATATAATTCTAGAATCAAATCATGATGCTTGCATTGGAGAAACTGTTTTGTCAGTAGAATCTCTGAAATGATACATGGAACTATGCTGTTTATGCATTTTGAGTTTATAATTATTATCAAAATCAATAAGGTTAAGTAATTGCCCACAGTAGGTTCTATACATGCATTAATCATACATAAAATAAACAATGTAAAATGTTCTTGAAAAATTCAGGGCAAGCTAAATAGTTATAAATATACATGATACATGAAAGAACACTAAAGGAATTCCATTATTCTGCTGTTGTTATTAAGGACACAAACCCTTCAGGATTTATCATTCTAAAATTCTGTATATAGTAAGTGTCCTGTTGTCAACCCCAGTCAATGAATCCCATACCTTGGTTAATTAGCAACTATAAGAGGGAATTGCTTCGATTCTGCACATAAAAACCAATGCAGATGGCCCCCGACTTAATAGTGGTTTGATTTAATGATTTTCAACTTTATGAGGGTGTGAAAGCAATAGCATTCAGTAGAAGTTGAACTTTGAATTTGGATCTTTTCCCAGGCTAACGATATGCAGTAGGACTCTCATGATTCTGGGCAGATCAGTGAGCTGTAGCCCCCAATCAGTCCCCCAATCATGAGAACACACAACTGATACTCTGACAACCATTTTGTTCCCATTCAACCATTCAACTTTTCACTTTCAGTATAACATTCAATAAATTACATAAGATATTCAAAATTTTGCTACAAAAAAGGCTTTCTTTTAGATGATTCTGCCCAACTAATGTAAGCACACTGAGCACATTTAATGCAGAATAAGCTACACTATGGTGTTTGGCAGATTAGGAGTACTAAATAAATGCTTTCTCAACTATGATGTCTTTGACTTACAATGGACCTATACAGATGTAACCCCATTTTAAGTCAAGGAAGATCTGTATTCCATATTCACTGGAGTAAGATAAAATATACTTAATAATTATACCAATGATAATATAAGCTAATATTTACAGAAGGCTTACTAGAACTCAGACACTATATATGTGACTTATTTCATGTAATCTTCACAACCATATTTTATAGGTAAAAAATTGAAGCTCAGAGAGGTTAAGTAACTTGCTCAAAATTACAACTATAAAGTAGCAGATCCAAGTTTGCATTTTCAGTCTATGTGATTCCAAAATGCTTGTTCTTAACTGCTACTCTTGCCCACAATTTAATCTCCCATTAATGACTTTCATAAGAATATTACTGTAACTCATCATTGAAAACAATAATCATCATTGTGAAGATTGAATCACTGAATAGAGGTACTACTAATGGTAGACTGATAAATCAAATTTTGTGATATCAGGTTTTCACGAAGCTTACTATCTGCACCATTTGTAATGAAAATATGGGAGAAAATTCTGCTCAAAAATAGCATGTTATGGTGAAAATACACTATACCCAAAACCTTAACACAACACAAAATGGTAAACATGGCATTTTCCTAGATGACTAGATATATATTAAATGATGAGGCTTTTCAACATCAGCTGAGACACCTGAGGAATTTTTCAAAGAATCAAATCATCCACTGAATCTCACTCAAAATAATAAATACAACTTCAGTCTGAAATATTCTCTTTGTCAACCTTCCTGAATATATATTATAGTCTTGAAGAGCACATAAGGGGATAAGGCTAAAGTAAACAAATCTAAAAGAGAAAATATAGACTAGTCAATTACAGTTATATTTTAATTTTGAATAAATTATAATGTTTGATACTAATGCCTACTAGTTTTTTGTGTTTTTATTAAAAACATTGATTCCTAAAAGAGATAGAAAATAATCTAAATACTCAAAAATAGGGATGCATAAAAAGTATGGAACATCCATAACTTAATACAGTCATTTAAAAAATCATACTGAAATAATACTATGGGAACATTTCTAAAATATATCACCTGAACAAAAGTGTTAAAAGAATATTATAATATGATCATATTCAATGGTGAAAAATGAATTTTCTTCCAGCATCAGGAATAAGGCAAGAATGTTCACTATAACCACTTTTGCTCAACATAGTACGGGAAGTCCTAGCCACAGCAATCAGACAAGAAATAGAAAGTATCCAAATTGGTAAGGAAGAAATAAAACTGTCATTATTTGCAGATGGCATGATGCTATACACAGAAAACCTGAAAAAACAGCAAAATACTTAATAGAACTGATAAATGAGTTCAGTAAAATCACAGGGTACAAAGTTGATATTGGTTACATTTCTATACACTAATAATGAAGTAGGAGAAAAAGAAATTAAGAAAACAACCCCAGGGCAGCCCAGGTGGCTCAGCGGTTTAGCGCCACCTTCAGCCCAGGGTGTGATCCTGGAGACCCAGGATCAGGTCCCACATCATGGAGCCTGCTTCTCCCTCTCCTGTGTCTCTGCCTCTCTCTCTCTCTCTCTCTCTCTCTCTCTCTCTCTCTTTCTGTCTGTGTGTGTGTGTGTGTGTGTGTGTGTGTCTCTAATGAATGAATGAATGAATAAATAAATAAATAAATATCTTTTTAAAAATAAGAAAAAGAAAACAACCCCATTTACAATTGCACCAAAAATAAGATACCTAGAAATAAATTTAACCAAACAGGTGAAAGAGCTGTACTCCAAAAACTATAAAACAGTGATGGAAGGAATTGAAGATGATATAAGCAAGTGGAAAGATATTCCATGCTCATAAATTGGAAGAACCAGTATGCCCATACCACCCAAAGCAATCTGCAGATTTAATGCAATGCTTGTCAAAATATCTACAACATTTTTCACAGAACCAGAATACTACTAAAATTTGTATGAAACCACAAAAGATCCCAAATGTTAATTCAAAATGTTAACATCGCTCATTCAATGATGGAGTGATCTTTCTCCCTTTTAGTCTTCCTTTATTCCCCATGCTTGCTTGCTTTCTTATATTCTTTTACCAAATTTAATTATCTAAAACTATGCTCAAAAAATATGACTTGGTTAGTAATTATCTTTATCAATGCAGCATAGAATTGAAAGAACCAATTTGCAATCTAACTACCAGGATTCAAAATCTGACTCTCTCATACGCATAGCTGTGTAAATGTGCCTAAATTACTTACTCTGGTCTCACTTTCCTCATATGTGAAATAGGAGTATAATGTGTTTTTACTATACCAGAGCCACTGTGAGAATTATGTGAGTTAATATATGTAAAGTGGTTAAAACAATGCCTGGCACATGGTCAGGACTCAATATATGCCAACTGTTGTTGTTGTTGTTAATTATATTATTGCAGAATACTGATTCAACCAATGGCCCTGTTAGAAAAACAAATTTATATTTTAATCCAGATAGAGATATTATTAAAAACAAATGACATCCCCAACAAGAGAAGTACATATATAACACTGCCTAACATGCAATGAATCTAAAGTATTCTCTCCTTAGAAAAATAAATTTCTGAGAATTTAACAGTGTTAGAACTTTTCAAATAAATATTGTTATTTCTTTGGTTTTTAAAATTCTTATTCTATCATATATATCCATAAATGATCCTTTGTGTACTTCTCTGGGTTTGCCATATTCATTCTTTTTTTAAAACAAAATGATTTTGTGGTTAGGTAATTAGTTTATTAAAGGACAACAGAAATCTGATGCTACATTTGTGATATATGCAAAGTCAACAAAACAATATCTGTAGGTAAAGAGATAAGAACATCACCAGAGCAAAGATAAAGACCACCATTACAACAACAGGAAAATCTATGACCTGAGCAACTTACTTGGCATTAATAAGGTGATCAAACCCATCTTAGAAAACTCAATGGACTTCTTTCTGGGATGAATAACATTCACATATAATTTAGTTTTTTTTCTTCTTGTTACTGAAAAAGAAACCTCCATGATACCAAACCTCCCTTTATCATGCCAGAGTATACTCTAAACATATATAGTATTGAGCATACACTTTTCTTTGCTAAGTAAAAATAAATCTTACTTCTTTGCACAAAAAGGCAAATGTTACTTCGTCTCCCTACTTCTACCTGAACCTAAAACCACATCAAGCATATTCCTTGGCATACAGTAGGCTTTTTTAAGTTAATATTTTCTGAATGAATTAATATGCTTTCTGATTTCTCATATTATTCAGAGACGTAAGAAACTGCAAATTCATGTTTCCTAGATATAAACTGTGAAGTGTTATAACTTCTTCCAATCTGAAACATTAGCTCCCTATCTAGTCCCAGAGGATGTTTTGAGTGAGAAATGAGGTGGTCTATCCAGGTCTGACAGTTTGTAGCCAAGAGGAAGACTACACAGAGGTATACATAACTGTATTGGACACCATGCAGTACTCTTTCCCAACACAGAATTCTTAAGGTCCTTTCTTCAAATATGTAATTAACTTCATGGAAACCGGATTTGACCTTACATTTAAGTTAGATTAAAATAAAAATAAAATTGTTTTAGCCACACATAGAAAGAAAATTCTACATTTAATGATTTTAATTATGTTAAATCAAATGAAATGATAAAGATTTGAAAACAAATTTGGTAAGTATAAGACACACCTCAAATATTATCTCTTTCAAATCCTGTTTTACATTAAAATTACATTTTAATGAAGAATCAATAAAGGCATTCAGTTCCAAAATATTGCCTCCTTTAGTCCCTATGACACTATAATAATACAGCCATCTTCTGAACTCTCTATCTGGTCTTGCCTTTCTTCTTTGCAGCTGGACATGTGCACAGCTGTGGGGGAGGGCCTTCATGATCCCATGTTCAATCTTCTGTCCTATTTGTTGACATCAGAAAACACATACATTCTCTGGCCAATGCTTCAACTGTCAATCTTTGGAGGACAACTCCCACACCCAAACATAGAGCCCTGTGTATACTTCTGAGCCACAACCTGTTATCCACATTTGCCCATTCTACATTCACTTAAATGTCCTACAATTTCTCTCAAGTTAAAAATGCTCAGTGCCAAATTCACCACATTTCCTCCATTGCCTTTTTAACACAGATTTCATCTTTCTCAGCATTTGTAAAAAGTCCATGATAGCCTTTTTGTAAACTTAACACAGTGCCATTTGGGGGACTGAATGAACAGAGTCTGTTCTCAATAAGAAATTAGCAGTCAAAGAAACTGAAATGAGAGGGAAAAGCAATAAAGAAAAGATATTCTACACTTATCTGAATATTTCACAATATCAGGGGCTGCCTTGTGATGACAGCCCAACATCTTTGGACATATTCCTACATTTGGGGATTTTTCTCACATTGTGAGTCCAGTTTTGGAAGTCAGAAAATTAAGATACTACCTTATACCTGGGCACCAAACCAGGGAGAACCAGGATTCTGCAGGAGCAGTTGGGGAGGCATTTGGTTCAACAACTTCAGGAGGCAGATACCTGACATCATAGGTTATGAGAAGCCACCTGATCAGAGAAAAGTCTTGGGGTATGGCTGTGTAGCCCCAGAACCAGGCTCTCTGGCACCCTCTCAAAGATTTTGGAAGCTTACTAATATCTGTCAATACATTCTTCTTTCTGATTAAACTATCCTGTGCATATTCTGTTTTGTGCAACTAAAAGCCCTGTCTAATACACAGATTCAAGTATTGAAATTCTGTTAATTCTCAGAAGCACAAATTGAGTATTAAGAAAAAGTGGTCAATTTCAAAAACAGTTGCATTCATCTTCACCCTAGGCCATTTTAGCATAACAAGTTATGTTTGCCATGCTACAGAGCCACATAAAGTCCATGCTTCCATGAAATGGGAACACTGAAGCTCCTAGCTTGAATAAAAATTTCACCATAATTTCTTTAAGAGTATTTAGCGTTTCTTCTGAAAAATAATTTAGAATAGTTAATTTGCTGATAGAAGTTTATAAAATCTGTTTTCTTTACGCCTGAGGGTAAATTAAACCACAGAACTTTAAGATGTGGTCTACTAAATAGATGCACCAAGGTTATCAGTACTCAACGTGTTATGGTCATGAATACAGCATGATAGTTAATAGCATGAGCTCTGATATCAGAATATCTAAATGTGAATCCAAACTCAACCACTCAGTAGTTTTGCCACCTAGAGCAATATAAACGATGTATCTACACATCAGCTTATTGATCTGCAAAACAAAGACAACTATAGGACCTACTGCAAATAAGTTTTTTAAAGTATTTATGATACAAAAAAACATATGGAAAGTGCTTAGCACACTATCCAGAATATGTTAAGTCTTCAATAAATGTTATCCACTATGATGACTGGTAGCCTCATTGGCAATTATGAGGACAATGATACTATAACAACGTGAAGGAGTCTAGGACTTAACACATTTGACTAAGCCTTGTACTAGATGTCTATTATAGTAGAGCCTTTTAATATTAAACATCTCAGTTCTTCCAAATGTCTTCTCCTGCTCTTTCAAGGGATTATTACTTCTGAAACTAAACTGCCCACACTCCTTGGCTGAGAAAAACACACCTGGGGATAAGTTTCCTGACTGAAAAGCTATGCAGCTCTAAATGGGCTATTTTTTCGCTTTGTGCCTGAAAACAGCTTTTCTACACCAGTGCCCCTTCGAGGGTATTTTGGCCTCAGATTAGAAGGACAGCGAGCTACTGCAATGGCATTTTAGAGAGAGTCTCAGAGTTTCCAAATATTCATTTTTAGCCAATGTTTCCAGCTCAGGTCCATTTCCAGTGGCTAGGGGAAAATAAATATTTGTCTTGGGATTGTTGGGTTCCAAGCATTTTGCAAATGTTCACCTAATACTTCCCTGGGAAAATATCATCTCTGGTAAACGTTAACCTAAAATGTAAGTTGTTTGTTTAGCAAAAACTGTTGCAGTAAAAACCAATCTTGCTAAGCATTTGCAAGCATATGTGCTGGTTTTGTCACCATTGTAACAATGTGGTTATGATATGCTTTGGTTTGGTACCTAAAGTTTCCTCTGTTTAACATCATCTGTTAAAAAATGGTTGCTAAACCTTGTTTAGAGTTATCACCCCTTTAAGAATCTGATGTATGCTCTCTACTATTTACTCAGAAATTGACATATACATAATGCAGGCCTGCATACAAAACAACTATGTATGGCTAACAATTTAAAGTTCTATTTTGAAAAGTCTAACAAATTATCTGTTTATTGGCATTCTGTTAATCAGAAAACTCCAGATAGTAGCACTTCAGTTTTGTGCTACAACAATGATAGTTGGTATTCAAAATAATGACCCTGGCTCTGTGAACTCCTTGAATTCTGCCATGTATGCCTTTAAGCCTTGCTACTCAAAGCACAATCCTTAGACTAGCAGCAACCTCATCAGATGAGAGCCTGTCAGATGTGCAGAACCTCAGCCCCCGAACTCCCCAACTCCCACACTTGCTGAATCAGAAAATGCTCTTTTATTAAGATAACTGGTTGATTCACATGTATATTATATTTTGTGAAACATTGCTTTGAGTGCATGAACAGTCCTTTAGGAAGCTCTGGTCTCCAAGATTCTTTAAGTGCTTGAGTCACAAGTTAAATTCCAATACTGTCTTCTAGAAGCCCCCAATATAATGTATATCAACAAATACAAATTCAATGCTAACCACTTCTTCATTGTTCCAACAAATATTTATTGAGCTTCCACTATGTACCAAGCATTGTTCCAAGCCTCCATCTTCATTCTGGAGGGAAAATACAAATAAACAAATATGCGAGTAAAAAGGTAATCTGTCAGATGCTCATTAGTGCTATAAGGTAAAACACAGCAAGATGAAAATGACAGAGAATGCTGGTGAAGACCAGAAAAACCTGTGGATATGACAGCATCTGAGCAAAAACCTGAAGAAAGTGAGGAGTGAGACCTGAATTATAGGAAAGAGGAGCTTTCCAGCAGACAGCAAAGTTAGGTGAAGACCCTGAAGCAGGAAGGTATTCGGTGCATCTGAAAGATCAAGGAAGAGGTCATTTTCCATGGAGTAGAAAAGCAAGAGGGAGAAGGTGAGCAACAGGGTGGAATAAGGGTGGTCATGTAAGTACTAATAATCACTGACCACAGATACCAATTGCTTATAAACATGAGGAAAGGCAGCGGTATGACAAATCCAGATGGGTTCAGTGGAGGGGAAGACTGCCCCCTCTCTTCCAAGGAAAGTCTGAGACTTTCCTAGGGCTTTCAGAGTCTGTTTGAAATACAACTTACTCCCATCAGAAAGCAATTTATTCTTCTTTACTTTTTTGGAATTTAAGCTTAAAATATAGTTGCTAAGTACCTCTGGCAAAAACCAGATTCTGTTTCAGAGGGTCTGGCACATACTTGGCAGGAAAGACACTAAACTGGAATTAAATAATAATCCCATGGCTGGCTATAATTCAGAACCATATCTTGGCTACCTTTTTAGGCTTATGTTCATAATTATTCTAGACCACATTTCGACAGTATCCTAGCCATCTTGACTGAACATCTGTTTCAGGAACTCTTCTGCCTTTGGCCAGTGTGTGCTCTCGTTGCAGACAGCATGCCAGATGACCAGTGCCATCCCCTTAATATTGTGCATACACATCTTGTGTTTTTGATTCTGTGCCAAGTTCTCATTGGGAGACACAAGGTTTTTGGTAACAAGGGATATGTTCTCCTCTTGTTGCCACATGTAAACCACATGAAAGGAATCATGACTATATTGCTTAAGAAGTCATGCCAGTAACTGTAAAGATCAGCCTAGCCCACAAATAACAGCTATCAATTTGTACAACCTTTGTACGTGGGATAATCTAATCCATGCTAATCTCTCTCCATTATGGCAATGGAGACACTATAATCACTCCTCACACAGAAAGGCTTCAATCAAATTAATGTTCCATGTCAGCTCTATCTTTAAAATATTCCTTCTTCCTCATCCAGCATGAAAAGTGAATAAATCTGTCTATGCTGAACGAGCCTCCCAAGGATTCTCAATCTAATCCAGCCAAAATAGAATTTACCAGTCATAAAAATCTAAATAAAAACAAGAATAAATGGAGGTCACTATTCACTCATAGACAGATATAATCCACTTTAATATAATTAAATTACAAAAAGAAAAATTATGGGATTATTTATAGTTTCCTCTTGCCACTAATTTGTAGAATATTAGAGGCAAATAGGACCAATGGAGATCATTATTTACAGGTGAAAAATGGTGGCTAAAGGAAGCTAAGTGATCTTGCTCAAAGATACAGTACTCCTTGGTGGCAGAGAAAGCACCAAACCAAGGTCCTTCATCACACCACCACCACCACCATCTCACACACACACACACACACACATTTTCCCACACACTAAGTTACAGCATAGAAAAGCTTCTCTGATTTGCTCCAGTATTTATATATATATGTCATTAACTATTGGGTTGGGGAAGGGGAGGCTATGTAATTTAGGGTTAAAATGACAAGAACCATTGCTAATTGAAATCAATCCATCAGAAATTGAAGATAAAGCATTTTTTTTGAAAACTTAATGCAAGCCAATAGGAACATTGGATTCAATTTTTCAAAATTTAATTCTCACAACTCTCAAGAACACATCTATTATACCACAGGAGGCACCCTTCTAATGTCAGTGAATATTTCTTTTTTAAAAAAAAATTATTTATTTATTCATGAGAGACAGGGGGGAGAGAGAGAGAGAGAGGCAGGCAGAGGGAGAAGCAGGCTCCATGCAGGGAACCCGACGTGAGACTCGATCCCGGAACCCCAGGATCATGCCCTGGGCGGAAGGCAGGTGCTAAACCGCTGAGCTACCCAGGGATCCCCTAATGTCAGTGTATATTTCTAAGGAATCACCTAATCTGTCTGCTCCATACTTGACCTATTTTAATTTTGCAGGTGGTTGGTGATACAGAGAATAGAAAATGCTGCCACTCAAAATCTGACTTTGTAAAACCTTAAACCTTTTAGAAAAGCAATCAGCACAAAAATGTGGCTTCACACCTGTGACTGAAGTTATATGGAGAAACAGAAAATGCCAAGAAAAACTAGAAAAGCTAGCTAACCCAAATTCGTTTTTATATTTGCAAGCTTCAGAAAGTTTTGTCAAACAATAAATTATTTCTCAAGATGTACCAATGCACAAAGTACACTATAGGACATCCACACATGATAAACATTTAAAAATCCCGTTGATGGATATCCATAAATCCTCTGCTTATAATGACTCATCATCATAAAACTCTTGTATGTAGCATGGCCATACTTTCCCAGGATATAACAATGACCCCAGGATATTATGAGATTCTCAGGTGTCTACTTTTGTCTGTATCATGCTAGTGCTGATGGATTTTCTTGGGTTGTGGTTGTTCACAATGGTAATCCTCTCAAAAAAAAAAAAAAAAGTACTGCACTAGCAAGAATACTTTGCTTCCTAATGACCATAGATAACACATTCCATTTTCAGTGATCTGCTTGGTAGAACCTTATGTATGTTGAAAGATCCATTCACAAACACAGCCCTCTCATTTTTCAAACTAGAAAACTGAGATGTTTAAGGATTTTCCCAAAGGCTATTACAATTTATTCATGCAAATCCAGGCCAGGAACTTGGGTCTCCTGGCTCCTTATCAGCTGCTGTTTCTACTGGGTCAAACTCCTCTATGAGTCATCCCCCACTGTAGGATAGAATCTTACTTTATCCTCCAAATCCAATTCAAATGGCCTACATTTTAACTCACCCATAATTGTTAAATTGAACAAGAAGTTTAAAAGCAACTGCTTTTTCTATTACTGTGGAAATTCTGGCTCAATAACTATAAATGTCTTACTCATAACGTTGTACAAAATGACAGCCTGCCAGCCCATCTATTTATCTTATCTTATCTATCACCTACCTTTTTTTTTTTTTTTTTTTTAACCCTACTGGGCTATTTCTAAACAAGCATTTCCAAGGTTGTGTGGCACAGGGTAAAGCTTGCAACCTGTAGCAAGTGAACAATTCACCAATCCAAGGCTTCTGACTCAACTCAAACCTATAGTTTATCTAGGATTTTAAGGCAATGTCTGCACCTAACAGCCACCAACGTTTACTGAGTGAGCCACAGCCATTCTTCCTACCTGGTTCTTTGCACAAACAGCATCTCATTTAACCTTGATCACAACCCTAACATGGCTAAGCAAATGCCCTCGGCGGGGGTGGGGGGGGGGAGGAAATATCAGGAATTTGAGGAAAATCAGATCCAAGATCCTTAATAATCTGCCAAGATCAAACAGATAATAAATAGGAAAGTGAATACCAGAGTTCTCCGTCACACAAAAATGTTCCTTAAGAGTATGCACAAGAAAGAGCTCCCATTTTCCAGCAGAGGATACAGTCTTCAGGTCCTGTCCTTTCCCAGTATCTAAAGGAAAGAGAGTAAGTAGAAGAGATACTGATAAATTTAATAAGAATACTTGAATTACGAATATCTTCTAAATCAACCTCCAATCCATCGAGCTATAATGCTGCTTCCTTAACAGTAGATATTCCAAGGCATAGCAACGCAACTTTCCCTGCACATTCACTGTTTTTAGGGTAGTAAAACTAGACTTTCCACACGCTAGCTACCCAAGAAGCAATAGTTTCCCTATGTCTTCCCTATGTGTAAAATGAAGTTCATAATAGCAGTACATAGAGCTGCTGGCAGGATTAAATGAGTTCTATATGCAAAACCCTTGAATACGCCACATAGTACACTCTGCAAATATTAGCTACTAATCTTATTATCCCTATCCTTACAAAAGTAACAAGCCAAGCAACAGTGTATTTCCAGGTTTTGGGCTGATCATTCAGCTTAATAGCAATAATTTAGCACTGATTGGAGGTAAAGATCTACAGCAGAAACTGAGGAATGATTAATACAAGGGAAAAACAGATCCATTCTTAGTCCTATGGGGATTGGCAATGCACTTGAGGGAATGAAGATAAATGCAAATGAGATCAAGAACAAAAATTAGCAAACGAACATTTCATGCACTGTGTATATAATGAATGGTGTGACAGTGGTGACCAGGGAGAGGCTGGCTGACTTCACAGAGCCAGCATGATTCCCCTGGACCACAGGAGGGTTGTGCCATAGCAGAGAGTAAAGACAATGGCATTATTGTAGACAGATGAAGAAGCAAAGGCTCAGCAGTGGCAATGGACAATACAAGAGAAGGTTTCTGGGAATATGAATAAATAAATTGCTTCATAAACCAAAAAGTGTTCAAGTTTAAGGTGTTATGATTTCCAATGTGGATGGCTCTGATAAAGTTTTTAACCAATCTCGCATTCAAAGCTCTTCAAATGACTGAGACCTCCTGCATGGTTCTCTCTCCTAGAGTTTCAGCCATTAAAGGAAGCAACAGAGCTAGGCTATTTGGGGACAAAGGGGCTGGTGTTGCACCACTGACATCATAAGGCACTTGCAGCTCTGCACTGCCACAGCCTAACTCTGTGACCTTGGACTTTTACTCTCTGAGCCTCAGGGTTTCCTCACCTGTATCATGGGGCTCATATCAGCTATTTCCCTAACAGGGTTATTGTGAAGATTAAGTGAATTAGGTGAACGGTTCTTGGAAGAATACCTGGCATCTCATAAGCATTATGTAAGTGTTTACATTACATTACATCATAATGAGCTCATTATATCTATGCTGTGCTCTGTCTTGCTCCAGCTCTGATTACTTCATCTGAGACAAGCTATCCAGTAGGCAAACCTTTAGTACTGCATTTGCTTGGCAGGACTCCAGGGATTTTATAAGTGGTCTCATAGCAGAAATGAAAGGAAACAAAGGGGAAGTGGGCCTGTACTTTGAAACATAGTCCTGACAAGAACAAAGGTGGGAGAAACAGTTTCTCTGCTTCTTCCCATGTTCTCACACTCACTCAAGCAGGGGAGTTAGTATTTTTTTTTTTTTTTTTACCCTTTCCAGCAGAGGCCTGAGGATCTAAATGCAAGTAGGGCATACTTGGTACCCTCCACGACATCCACAGAAACCCATAGGAGCCTTCTCAGACTGCAGACAAGATCTCTAGCTGGGAATTAGGAAGCACAAGGACATCTGTTTTTCCATTTATCTATTTTTCATTTTGCATGGACATAGTCCAGTGGATCTCAAACTCATGGCCTACAACTCTCTGAGGGCTTTAACCAGCCCCTTGAGCAGCACATCATCCTGTCATTAAAAGAAAAGATAAAACAAAAGAAAAAACAAGACAAACAAAAACTAAACAAAAAGAAAGAAAAACAAAACAAAAACAAAAAATCCTGAGTTTCTAGCCCACTTTATAGACAGTGCCCCCAGTTATCTGCATACAACAGACTGGGGGATATTCAGGATTGCCCAGTTTGGGCTGGCTTTATTTTTACTTCATTTCGTTCTCCTAATAACTAATGAAGAAGGTAACATTAGACACATTTTAAAACATGTAAACTAAAGCTTAGCGAGTTGAAAAGAAATGCTTAATCTTTCAATAATTGGCAACTGATGAGGTTTGGATTTGACATCAGGCATATTTGACTCTCACTATAACTCTTTTCTCTGTTCACTCATTCAACATTTGTCAAAAACCTCTTTAGTACTAGATATTGTTATAGATATGGAGATACAGTAAGAAGAAGATAATGTCCCGATCTCAAGGAGTTTACATTCTACAAAGGAAGACAAAATAAACCAAGGCATATTAGATGACCTCGGGTGAAAAGTCATAAAGAAAACTGAAGGATAATTGTGAAGAGAGAGTGATAAAAGAGTGAGGGAAGTTATTTTACATACGGTGGTTAGAGGAGGTGGCATTAGGAAAGACATTTAAGTGAAGTGAGAATCAGGCAGGCAAAAATCAGAGGGGAGGAGGGAGTGTCCAGCAGAGGTGAGAGCAAGTGCAAAGGTCCTGAGGCATAGCCAAAGAAAACCAAGAAAACCAGTGTGATTTGGTTAAAGCAAAGAATAAGGGTAGTGATATGAAATGAGGTTGAAAGTACCAACTCAGGCCAGATTACACTCAGTTCTAATAGGCTCTGGCAAGGCATCTGCATTGCATCTGATTATAATAGAAAACCATTGGAGAGATTTGCACTGGGAATTATATTCTCAAAAGAATTATATTTTTAGAAGATCACTCTACCTGTTGTGTGGAGAACTGACTGTAATGGAACAAGAGTCAAAAAAAGGGCTAGTTAGTTAGGAAGCAGATTTAGTACTTTTGATGAGAGATTATGACATTTTGGACTAAGTTTGTAGTTGGACTCATGGTATATTTTGAAGGTTTTCTTCCTAGTTAAAAAAAACCAGGGTAGTCCTTAAGGAATTCTTTTGGGAGAATTCTTTCAAAACATAGTTTGAGGAATTTTGAAGTCAAGAATGATGGGATATCTTTAGTCTGTCACAACCATAGCTTAAACTCAACGTTATCATCCATGTGACAGTGTATCAAGCATGTGATCCAGCACTTGGTCAACAGTAATCATGAAGTCACACCAACAATGTCATTTTAACCTTTATAAAAGGTAAAAGGGCAAAGGGCTTGTCTTCCTTTTTACCCATCCATTAGCCAATTTCAGAGCAATTTTATCTTGCTACACAGACAAGTTTTTAAATTCTCGACATTTAAAACAATCTTCAGTTTCCCACATTTCTTCAGGCTTCTCCACAGTGTATCCTGAACCAGAATATTCACAGGTAGACAGATCACGCAACAAATCTATTCTTTTCTCAGGCAACACTCTTTGAAGTACCCAAGTGCTAACAGTACTACCTTGTTTCATATGAAAATATGAAGTTTTAGAGAGATTGAAAATATGGGTTGATCAGTGTCATCAGACTTATAATTTTATACTACAAACCATAGATGGTTTGTTGGATCTGTAGCAGAATGAACTTTTTATATTACCTCCTTTTGTCATCACAACAACCCAATCAATTTCATAGGCTTTTGTATCCACTTAATTTTGCTCTATAAGATCACATAGAGAATTATAGGCAATCTAGTACAGAATCCCAGGTCTTCTTATCGCCACACCAGGGCCCACTTGATCAGATCATTCTATTTTCCAACTTGACGCCTAATTACTCAATGTCAAAAAATAAAATAAAAAAGCAAATTTTATTTCTTAAAAAATCTATTATAAGAGAAAATATAGTATTAGCAGATGCAATGATGGTTGAGAAGAACTCAGGGAAAATAAGTCTGTATTAATTTCTCAAATCCATGTTAAACCTGTCCCCGAAGATCAATATGTATCTCTTTGATGGGTCCAATTAAGCACAGACCAAGCCCTTACTATGTAGAGTCCTGATTATGAAGAAACAGAAAAGACAACTTACATGGGAGAAGCAGAACAAACATAAAGAGAGCACAAATGTGTATGCATAGAAGTATAAAGAGAAACAACTGAATTTATAAAGAAAACTTCTTTGAGAAGATTTAGCAATTTTGAAAGTGTAGCAGTTTTGAAAAAGGAAGAAGATGGAAAATAGTTTTTCCCGATGTCAAAGAGAAAACAGCCCAAGTAGAATGAACTATGTATACCAAGACTCACAAATGGGCTAACAGCTCTATATATTCAAGAAATTAAGTAAAATAATGAATGATTTGTAAACCATGAGCTATAATCATGAATAATGGCCTTGAGGTAAGTTGTATTGGCTGGAGATGGCTATCGTTCAATGTAAATATCCCTAGAACAGCAGATGCAATGATGATTGAGAAGAACTCAGGGAAAATACCTGTAACGACCGGAATACCGTAGCATCTGAATTAAAATGCAACGTTCACACCTATTTTTGCACTGTGCTTGCATTTTTCTGTCCAGTATGCCAAGACAAAAAAAAAAAAAAAAAAACTGGTGGAGGAAGGTCATTAGAGAAAGTCTAAATGAGGAGCAAATGGTTTAAGACTTACCCTCAGTTGGTACAAAGAGCTTTGGCATCACCTAAGCAAAGGGTGATGTCAGAAACTGTAGCCATGGACTATTCTTTTAAGAACTTTGTGAGTTCTTAAAGGCATTCCTCCTCATCTTTTTATAATAATTATTACCTGTTTTCCTTTAATTCTTAGAATATTCTTGACATGTAATAAAAATGAATAGAGGTATATATTTTATTCAGCTAAAAACTAACCATTCTAGTGATCTTTGCAAACTGCCAATCCACTCTTTATCCTTCTTCTAACTCATCCCATGTGGAGTTAAGACCTAAGAGACATAATACATATTGTCAGAATTCATATAACTAGGGAAAAAAAAACAGTAGAAAGTTAATCTTAGTAAGAGTTAAAATTGGGGGAAAAATAAAATAAAAAGAGATATCTTTCAAGGACTGAATGGATAAACAAACTGTTACATGCAATCAATAAAATACCACTCAACAACTAAAAACACACAACTTGGACAGATCTCAGGGTGTTAACCTGAATGAAAGAAAGCTAATTTCAAAAGGTTGCAAAGAAATCATTATATTTATATAACATTCTTAAAATGACCAATTTTTAGTGCTGGAGACTAGTGATTGCCAGGCTTTAGGGTTGGGGAAAGGATGTGATTATAAAGGTGTAAGAGGAAAAAGCTTCCTTGTCATAACTGGAGAGTTCCATATGCTGAATGTGATGGAGTTACAGGTATCTATACATACAATAGAATTTCACAGAACTATGAAACTATGAACTCCCCCCAAAAAGAGTATGTAAAAACCAGTGAAATCTAAATAAGTTCTATATCTAAAATATTATTAACTAAAAACAAAAAAACTATTATCAACATTTTTCATTGTTTTGATTTTACTATGGTTATATAGACAGGAATTCTCTGTAACACTTGTACAACTCCTGAGTCTAAATTATGTCAAAAGGCTTTTAAAAATGTTTTAGGGATGAATGGGTGGCTCAGTGGCTGAGCATCTGCCTTCATTCAGCTCAGGTCGTGATCCTGGGGTCCTGGGATCGAGTCCCACATCGGGCTCCCCGCAGGGAGCCTGCTTCTCTCTCTGCCTATGTCTCTGCCTCTCCGTGTCCCTCATGAATAAATAAATAAAATCGTTTTTAAAAATTAAAATAAAAATGTTTTAATAAACATATAACTTCATTAACTCTCTTTCCTTAGGCTTATACCAAGCCATAAAATTGTAGCAATTTGACTTTTAGCAAGATAAATAACAAAACAGGAAAAATATTTCTGCTATAAATATATTAATTTTAGGTTTTTACTAGACTTTTAGCTATAGATAATTTTATACTTAGAGTTCTTTTTCATGTATACCCTTCTACCTCAAGGCACAGAGAGGTATCATGTCTTCTTGGAGTGCCAGGAACTTTACCTAGATAACCCCCAACCTACCCACCAAACTTCAAAAACTGCATTCTATTCCCAAGATAACTTCACATGTTCCACTTTATCCTTAAGACTATATAGTTTGCCTTCCTCTCCTTTAAAAAGATGCCAACATCTATCTCTGGAGCATTGTCTCTCCTCAGTGCTCCTGAATATGTCTGTATAGGGCACATCTCTGGAGTTTTGCTGCCTTGAAATAAACACAACAGAGATTTTCTTGTAAGGGCTTGCTGCTTCTCACTAAAGAGAAGTTGCGACAATACCAAATACTTTATAAATTTTCAATATTATTGTCCTCAGTCTATTTTCTTGTTTCCTTTTCCAAACATCCATAAAATATCAGTGCCTCTCAACTTTCTTTGTGGTGATCCTCAGCCTCAGCCTTCTCAGTCACAGGGGAAGTCCATTATATATTAGTACACCACTGGTGCCTTAAGTAATTTACAAATGAGGAAATGCTGGTCTCTATTCACCCCTACTTTGAGGGGTGTTCATCCTCAACACTGGACTCTCCTTTCTCTTATCCTTAAATCTATACTTTTGTTATATTTACTGCCTTCTGTTCCCCATTTCCCTAGCTACTACTCTTGAATCTTGCCTAATGCTGTCCTCTTCTTTTCGGACTCCAGTGAAAAATCTTATCTCAGTGTAAGAAGTTATTGTACTAACATATGACAAGGCAAAGAAAATGGACAAGCTGTGGCAAAGACCTAGAAGCCATGCCCTCTGGAAAAGTGGCCTTCTGGCAATTCAGAATAGGTGGCTACATGCTTCATAAAACAAGTAATCAGTTTGAGATGGAGCTCTCTGGCAGCTTTATGTGATAGGGATAGGTGGCCCTGGATGATTATGAACTCTATTTATGGAGGAGTTCATATTCAAAAAGTTAGATGATTTAGTTTTTTCCAGCATCATTATAAAAATGAACTCTCAGCCATGAATAGAAGTGTGATGAGATGCTTCTAAGATTCCTTCCATTCAAAACTACTGATCTGTTTCCCTCTAACTTTTTCAGATGTTTCCTCCCATTTACTTTCCAATTACAGTTTATGCTTTTCTTCTTTTTAAATCAAAGACCAGGGTGCCCAGGTAGCTCAATCACTTGTCTGCTTTCAGCTCAGGTCATGAACCCAGAGTCCCAGAATCAAGTCCTGCTTGGGCTCCTCTCTCAGCAGGGAATCTGCTTCTCCCTCTGACTCTCCCTCCTCTCATGCTCTCTCTCTCTCAAATAAATAAAATAAAGTCTTTTTTAAAAAATAAAGACCAGCTCCCAACAACTAAACCAAATGCCTAACATCACATATCCACCAACAAATGGTGATACAAATAATCATTAACTCAAAATCATTCCAATATTTTGCACAAGATAGTCCATAAACATCTTCTCAATAAATGTTGAATGACTACATAATTCATACACCTAAAATTACTCTTTCTATAAAAGAAAGCCTTATATAAATAGCTTGGCAATCATATTAAGAAAAAAAAACCCTATAAAGAAGTCTATAAGGACAAGTTTTTTCAAACAAAAAAATGGGTCATATACTATAACAACAGAGTGGAACATCTGAAATTGAGATCATGCAAGAATTCACTACTTATGGCTGTTATCATCATATACTATGTATATAATACACATTGTATACCTGTCTATTATACTAGCATAATATACTATACACTATATAGAGTATGTTATATTAACAGCAACCATAAGTGTATATATACACACACATATATGCTTAATGACATACACATATACATATATTTATAAATTATATAAACTTAAATATTAACTTATGTATTTATAGCATATTAACATATATTACATATAGGTATTACAGATGCACATGTACACATAAATTAACTTCTATACTAATTGATATAATTACATAAGCCTAATTATTTTTAAATATAACTACTGATATGTAAATGCTGATAAAACTCTAACGTATATAAATATATGCAACTCTGATTGCATATATATATATCATATATAAAAATCTCAAGATTCACATTCCCTGGATGCCCTTGAAAGTATACAATTCAGTTTTACAACATATGCTGACCATTGTAATCTTTGAAAAAAACTGGACATTTTTTAACTTCATAGCTTTCTTAGAAAAATCTTTTTATCCTAGATCTAGATGCTTTCATTCAAGAAAGAGCTACCATTGGTTCCCAACCTTGACTTCATAAAAGAAATAACTGGAAGCTTAAAAAAAACTTATACCTGAGTTCTATTCCCCAGGAATTCTTATTTTATTCATCTGTGGTTTATTCTTTATGTTTTAGGTTATATTTTGGAAATTCTAAACATATACAGGATAGGATCTCATCACACAGTTTCAAAAATCATCAAATGTTGACAATCACATTTCATCAATACCTCTGCTTTTGTTTTTTGGCTGGAGTATTTTAAAGAAAATCCCACACATCATGTTATTTCATATGTAAGTATTTCTGTATGCTATTCTGATTTTTAAAAATATAACTACTAGCCTTAACAAAAATTTAAAGTTTTTTAAAAATATTTTATTTTATGTATTTATTTGAGAGAGAGAGAGAGAGAGAGCACAAATGGGGGAACAGCAGGCAAAAGAAGAGGGAAAAGCAGGCTTCCCGATGACCAGGGAGCCTGATGTGGGTTTGATCCCAGGACCCTGGGATCATGACTGAGCCGAAGGCAGATGCTTAACCAACTCAACCACCCAGGTGCCCCTGAAAATTTAAAGTTTTAACAAAATGTTTAAAAGCTCCTGACTAGGATATATAATAGCCACTCCCTATGCAAACTTCCCAAATTTTTTTCAAAGCTATATTTTAAATTTAGTTTGTTTGAATTAGCATCCAAAAAAGGTTTATACATGTGGCTTTTGGGTTTTACATCACTTAATTCTCTTTACTCTATAATAAATAGCCCCTTCCTTTCTAGACTAGGTGGTCTGCTCCCAAGCCATGATTAGCTTGACAAATCAGGGCATGTTTCCCATATAGTGACCTATATTCTGACATGTCTAGTTATTTCTCTTAGTGTCATTTAACATGTTCTTCTATCCTCAATATTTCCTGAAAACCACTAGAAGTTCAGTTAGATTCCAGTACAATTTTTCAGACATGCATGTTTCACGGATGGAGTTATTTATTTCCAGTTGTAACAGCAAGAGACTCATAATGTGTGGCTGGTCCACCGTGGTTCTGTTAAGATCAACTAGTTGGCTCATGGTTTCCAGCCTGATCCTTTTGTGTCAAAATCCCTCATCAACAGTTCATCTAATGGTTTTAGCTAGTGGTGATCATTGCCTAGATGGTGGAATTATTTTTTAAAAATACCAGTCTCCTCAGTACCTATGTCTTTAAAAGCCCCAGGTGATTGTAGTGTATAGCCAGAATAGGAAACCATTGATATAAATGAATATGACACACCCTTGGAGAAATAATTTAGCTATCCGGAATGGTAGAAGCCATAGGACTTGGAGCCATATATACTAAAACGAATATAGTCATTTAATCGTTTTTAAATTGGAAAAAAAAAAAGTCATTTGCAGAAGAACTAATGCATGTATCAGAAATTCAATGGTCTAACAAAAAGTGCTCTCACATGTAGGTATATGTTGTGCCCTTCCACAGCTGATCCATACATAACATGCCTGCCTTTAAAATCTGCTCCAGGGTAAGGATTTAAACAAAATGAAAAACTGCCCCTAACTTCTCTCACACCCTCCAGTGATCACAACAGCAAAGAAAGACACTCTGCAGGAAAACACTTGTTCAACTCCTAAAGAATTATTATAACCCACTACAGATCTTTCTCAATACTCTGAGGCCAGATCAAGTTTAAAACTAAAATCTATTTTGAAAACTAACAATGCTTATTACAGAGAAAACTGAGAGGCCTGAAAATGTCTTTTGCATACCTTATCTTTGTGGAACCCAAAGTCGCTTAAACACAGCTTCGCATTTGCTTCTCCTCCCTCATTTCCAGAGTCAGTGTCTCTGGACCTATCCCACTCCTTTATGTAATGAAATTCATACTCTTTATACCCCATTCTTTATCATCTTCACAGTGTTATTCTGTTTACTTTGTATGAAGGTATCAACTTATTAAACTGATCTGTTAACCTACAAAAGAGAAAGATGTAAAGGTCACTTCAGAGCAGGATAACAATGTGCATTTTAAGATAATATTCGACAAACTGAAGCATTCCAATTAGCTGGCAAACCCCTTAGTGCTATAGATACACACAGCATAGTACAAGGGAAACTATTCTGAGATCATGAACTTGGTTCAATTTCTTGGCTCTGCCAGTTATTTTATTTGAGAAAGACATTTTGCCTCTCTGTGCCTCAATTTTCTCTCTTTTGAAATAGTATATTTGGATCATACACAATTTAACCCTAAACTGTTAAGGTTTTATGAATGGTCAGTCAAGCCTGAGAAATTATTGCTTTTTCAGAAGGCTGCCCAAGATACATTCTTTTTAAGAAGAATATAGGGAGACACTGTACCCATAAAAAATGAGCTTCCACAGCTATTAAAGACATTAAAAAATAATCAAGAATAACAAATTTAACCTTCCTATCAATTATAGAAATATTCATACATGAAATAGTATGATGTTTGGGATTGGTTTAAAATGTTTCAGCAAAAAATATCATAAATGAAAGAGTAAATGAAACAAAATAGGCCAAATATCCAAAAAAATTGATAAAGCAGGGTGACACATATTCTTTCAAGTTGCATATATGAAATATTTTATAATACGAACTGTTAAAATATCATGAAATTGCATCTGCCCTCTTCCAGCTCAACCCATGGTTAGACACTGAATAAAATTCTTCATTTGGAGTTAGTAAGGTTGCCTGGTGTCCAGAGGAAATGGGACAGTCTACAAATAATTATGTGAATTCCAGTATATTCCATAAATGTTAAGTCTTCTCATACCAGTGTTTTTCTCTTCACTGAGATCTTATCTGTGCTTATAGAGTGAGCTAATTCTGAAGAACACAGGTTCACTATAATTTATGACAAGACAAGAACATCAAGGCTCATCAAGGAGAAATTACACTTAGGTTTCCCAAAATGCAGAATCTTGAAGACCAATTCTAGAGTAATCCCATCAGAAAGCATAACATGAGAATATATGGATATGTACTGAATCAGATTTTACAAGTGTAAACTACTCCCTGAGAAATGAGCACCAGGGGATCATTTATTTACTCTTCTTGGTCACTTGAGCAATGTTCAGCAAGTCACCACTGCAGAAGGCTAACATTCCAGTAGTCTTAACAGAAAATGTTTCAATAACCTTCCAAAGAGTTTAAATAGTAAAATAATTCAGCCTTATCACCATAGCAACTCAATATTAGGTGGATATTTTTCTATTCATCTGAAGAGCTTGGTAAATAAAATTATTCTAAACTGTATAAACTGCAGGCCTGCTTCACTCTAAGCAGCAGATATGGTCCTTTCAAGACTATATATAAACTGAATTATTACCTTCTGCACAGGAAAAGTCAGCTACCTAAACTGATTATTAAAGTGAATAATTTTATAAGGTACATAATTTCAAGCATAGAAATTCCCACCAGTTTACTTAGGTGAAGACATTAGATGCGGTAAAGAAGTAACTCCATCTTTCTCTTCCTCCACTGTTTTGAATTTCTGATGCATGAGTTATCTGATTTAAGGAAAGTGTATTCCAGAAAGATACACTCCAGCTCTGCCATTTCTTAAATATGATAGGGAAGATAGGTTTTATGCTTTGTTTCTATTGTTGTATTATTATTTTGGCAGAAGTGGGGAATTTGGTCCATGTCAGTTACAGAAAATGTCTAAGTATAATAATTTGTATTTAAGCTTATACTATTTGCCTACAAGAATTAAAGCTTTCTTGAACTGTATTATTTATTGAACATGATAAAAATGCACAAACATGAGGATTGGGAGTATATCCAAAGTGTGGAATGTTTAATGTTTTCTGTTAAACAGAACAAAATTTTCTTGATAAACCAAGAAAATCAGTGCACATAGATGGAATTCTGGTGCATGCAAAATAAAAAGCATGTAAAATCTGAAATATCCATGGTATAGGAATACAGGATTCTAGTTTACTCAGAATGGGTACTTGTAACTGAATGTTCTGCCACAAATTTTAACAAAATAGTCAACAAGTAAAGTATTTGCAGTTTGTGCTGATAAATGGAATCAACTGTCTGATCAGCTGTTCTGTTCCTGGGCTCTGTGAACTATGCAAGAACACAAAGACTACTATGAAGGCCTGGGAGAATTTCTCTCTTTTCTTCTTCCTAAGACAAAGACCATCTTAGAGTGAGTGAGTGAGTGAGTAAGTAAATTAATTAATTAATTAATTAATTAAAATAAAATAAAATAAAAATTACCTACTGCATTCCCCCTTTAAGATACAAATTTAATAAGTGTTTGAAAACATTTATATAACAATCCTTCTTGACCCATGAAGACAAGAAATAAAAGTTCCTGGGAGGATAGAAATGCTTTGCTAGATTTCAAATGACTGTTTAAAGCAAACAAGGGTAAATATGTATGAGATACCATGTTCTACTCCAAGGTGTAAGATAACAAGTGGCAACCTATTGACTAGTAATCCTCCCTTCAAATAAGAATTTATTTATTTAACAGAAGAAAACTTAACTAGATAAAGTCTAGAGTACTTCCCAAGGTAGAAAAATCATTAAACACAGAAGTGTAGTGTTCATGTTTTCTGAATTAAAAGTTAAGACATGATCCAACACCGAATTGAACTATTTAAATGATTAATAATATCTTGGAAAATCTAAGACGTGCTGCTATTATTCTTTGACTTAGTCTACCAAAGCATCTATCTGTTTTTCATGAATCTTTCTGCTCAGATTTCTTACAGTCTGCAGCATAGAAGCTTGCTGCCCTTCCTCTAAAGAGGGTCCTGACTAGGACTCGACCCTCTCTAGAAACCTTCGGCTCTTCAGTATCTTATATGCCCACCCTTCAAATACATACACTCTTCTCCTTCCAAAGCAGTTATCATTCCAATCTTTCTGGACACTGTCTAGTAATAGTGAAGAAATTAACTTATGATAACTTGGGATACAACTAACAGGATCTTCTTTAACATGGTAGGTGGAATTGTCATCTTACTCCTCCTTCTAACTAAATATTAATTTATCCTTCACCATCCACTACTTGTCTCAGAATATCCATAAAAGTTTTCTTAGCACTATTGGTACCATAATCTATTTTCCGTCTCAATGCAACTAGATGTATACTCTCCCCTTTCCTATTCCTGAATGGGGAGTGCAAGTTTAGGATGTTCCAATATTGGTGGGTCTGTAGAGAAACTTATTTTTTCCTCTCTGCCAAACCTTTATTGTGGCAAAGCAACAAATGATAAAGACTATCAAGTACTGGGGAAAATACCATTAATACCATACCATGAGTAATTTAGTTCATATCTAAAAATCAATATTAATAAAGCATCTCTTCTATGAATTCATCTAACCATCACTGTAAACATGTAAGCTACCTATTTTTCCCTAATCTGCAAATTAAGAAACTGAGATTCAAAGACAGTATGATCACATTCATCAAGAAGTAAACAGAACCATAAGCCTGAGCTCTTACTTCTCTTCCATAACACAAAAAATTTTCTTTTCTCTATTCTCAACATTGTCACAAAATTTAAGGTGGACTCCCCTGGCAAAGCCCAAAGAGGAACACAGAGAGATGCGAAAACACACATGATGAAGTTTTAAGAGTTTTCAAGTTCAAAAAACTATATAAGACACAGAAGAAGTATTTGACAAATGTCAACATTTACTCATGATAAAAATGCTAAGAAAAAATAGGAATTGGGGTAACTTTCTCCACTTGATAAAGAACTCCTATGAAAAACCTACAGCTAACATTATACTTAATGACGCAAGACTGAATGCTTTCCCACTAAGGTCAGTAAGAAGACAAATGTCTCCACTATCACTCATTCAAAATAGTGCTAAAGATCCTAGCCAATGCAATAAGGCAAGAAAGAAAAAAAGAAAAAATCCTAATGAAAAAAAATCAAAGATCTAAATAGATTGAAAGACATTATGTTCATAGATCAGAAGACTCAACATAGTAGAGATGTCAATTTTTCCCAAATTGACATAAATATTTAACAAAATCTCTATAAAAATCCCAGCAAAATATTTTATAGGTAAAAACCTGATTATTCTAAAATCAATATGGAAATGCAAAGGAATTAAAGAGTCAATATTAAAAAAAGTATAAAGAGGAAGGAATTAGTGAACTCAATGTCAAGACATGTATTACCTAATCAAAACAGTGGTATTGGTTGAGAAATAGACAAATAGATCAATGGAACAGAATAGACAAGCCAAAAATAGATTCACACAAATATTTCCAACTGATTTTTGACTAAAGTATAGAAGGACTAATGAAGAAAAGATAGCCTTTCCAACAAACAGTATGGGAGCAATTGGACATCTATAGGCAAAAGATAAGAAACTTGACCAAAGCCTCACAGTTCATACAAAAATTAACACAAAATTGTTTGCTAAGTAGATGTAAAATATAAAGCCATAGAACTTTTTTTAGAAAAAGGAAGAAAATCTTTTGGGACAAAAACAAAGAGCTATTAGACTTGAAACTAATAGGATGATGGGGCACCTGGGTGGCTTAGTTGATTAAGTGGCTAATTCTTAGTTTCAGCTCAAGATCATGCTCTCAGGGTTGTAAGATGGAGCCCCACATTGGGCTCCACCTTTGGCATGGAGTCTGCTTGATTCTCTTTCTGCTCCTCCCCCTGCTCACATGCTTGCTTTCTCTATGAACTTTTCTCTCTCCCTCTAAATGAATAAAAAAAATTTTTTTTCAAAAAGGAGAGAAAAAAGAGACTAAAAGCATGATCTAAAACAGAAAAACTTGAAAATTGGACTTCACCAAAATTAAAAACCTTTGCTGTATAAAAGATCCTATTAGAAGGATAAAAAGACAAACTACAGAGGAGCAGAGCAAGTGTGAACAGGAAGGAGGGGACATAAAGCAGTCAAGAGTCCAACACCTAGTGCTCTTGACTTTCACCTTGCTATGAAACCTTGATAGTGGAGCATCATGATGCTTCCCCTTGTAGAGCATCTGATGAGGAGCAGAGTTTGGCTTTGGAGTGCTCATAACCAGAGCAATTACTGAGGACTCAGAGCCCAACCCAGACCACTAGGGAGCCCACAACACAATGAACAAATTGAGCTTAAAAAAAAATTACAGACTAGAAGAAAATATTTTCATACATCTGAAAAAGAATTAGTAATTCGAATAGGTACCTTCAAACCTCAACAGTAAAAGAAAAATGAGAAAAAGAAAAAAGAAAACAAACAATATAATTAAAAATGAGCAAAAGATAGGGACAGACATATCACTAAAGAGGATATACAGATGGCAAGTAAGCACATGAAAATATGTTCAACATTGTTAGCAATTAAGAAAATGCACATTAAAACCACAATGAGCTATATCGCTACATACCTATCTTAAGGGCTAAAGTAAAAAACAGTGACAGGATTCTATTCCATTCATGTAACAACCAAATGGTAGTGAGGATGCGGAGAACATAAATCAATCATACATTACTGATGAGAATATAAAATGGTACAGCTCTTCCAAAAAAATATTCTGGCGGTTTCTTAAGAAACGAACCATAATTGCCCTCCTGAGCATTTGTCCTAAAGAAATGAAAATTTGTGTTCACACAAAAAAAACCTATAGATGAATGTTTACAGAAGCTTTATTTGTAACAACCATAAATCGAAAGCCCAGACATCCTTCAAAGGTAAGTGGGTAAACAAACTGTGGTGCATCCATGCCATGGACTACTAGTTGGCAATTAAAAAGTAAATAAACAAACCACTGAAACATGCAACAACCTAAATGAATCAGCAGAGAATTATGCGGAGTGAAAAGTCAACCCTGGAAGGTTATATACTATATGATTCCATTCATGTAACAATCTTGAAGGACAGAATTATAGAAATGGAGAACTGATTAGTAGTTGCCAGAGGCTAAGTAGGAGATGAGGACGAGAGAAAAGTCATTATAGTTATAAAAGCTCAAAATGAGGGATCCTTGTGGTGATGGAAATACTCTGTATCTTGACCGTATAAATGTCAGTATCCTATTATGATATTATAGTTTTGCAAGCTGTTACCACTGGGGGAAACTGTGTAAAGGCTACACACGGTATCTCTGTATTATTTCTTACAATGCATGTGAATCTATAATTACAAGATAAAAATTTTAATTTGAAAAAATGAGGAGGAATTAACTTGTCAGAAAAAAAGGACAGATGAAAGCCAAGCAGAGAAAACAGCACGTACAAAAGGTCCTGTCCTTTATCCTATCTTTACTTTTATCTTCTATATACATGCAGCAATCCAGAATTACCTATTTTTAAATACGTCTATTTTTAAATATTTTTCCTCCAATTTTACCAGTAAAATTCTCATCTAAATCCTCATATTTTTGTACTTGGGTTCATTTTTTTATTGTTACTAAAATAAAGTTTCTAAACAGGGGGTGAGGAAAGTTAGACGGGGTGCTCTGCATTAGAGTGGGCCCCCAATTATTTTGGATCCAGTTTATGAATGCAAGAGGTAAACTCTTACAGAATCTTAAACTGCATTGCCAAAATGTTGGGTTTAAGGAAAGTGTTTTTTTTTTCCTAACTAAAATGGGATCATAATAATAAAATAATGGTTTTCAAGATGTTTGCAGAATGTCATATACATTTTTAATAAAAGTGCAAGAGTTATACCTGATCTTCCATTTTTCATATCTTACCATGTTTGATGCTAGCGATTGGCTTTTTATAGATTCCCTTTGTCAAATGAGGAACTTCCTTTTATTCCAAGTTTTCTGAGATGAACCTTTGTTATATTTTTTCAAATATTTTTAAGCATCTTTTGAGATGATCATATGATTTTTCTCCTCTGTTGTTAAATATGATAAATTGCACTGATTTTTAAATAATAAACCAAGCTTACATGTCTTGATAAACATATATTATTTTTTATACATATCACTAGGTGCAATTTTCTAATGTTTTATTGAAGACTTTTGGGTCTATGTTCATAAGATTACTGATCTATAATTTTATTTTCTTACACTCTCCTTTTCAGGTTTGGGTATCATATAATGCTAGCCTCATAACACACACTGGAAAATGTTATCCTCTGTAAATTCCTTAAAGAAACTGAATAATATTGGTAATATCATTTTACTCTTCCCTTAAATGGACAGAAAATTAACCAGCAACACAATATGGCCCAGGAATTTCCTCTGTGACAAAGTTTTGATAATTATTATAATATGTAATCTCATCACTTCTATCCAGTATTTTAAGTCCTAACCAGAACAATTACACACAAAAAAAATATTTTTAAAGCATAACAATTATGAAAGAAATGAAACTGTAACCAAAGGACATAACTGGGCAAACAGAAAATCCTAAGAAATATACTTGGGCTCGCTGGATCTATTAAATCAATTCAGCAAGATTGGGGTACAAAAAACAATAAAAAATCTATTTTATCCTTAAACAACAAGTAAAAAGCTAAATTAAATACTCAATACAGGGGATCCCTGGGTGGCTCAGTGGTTTAGCGCCTGCCTTTGGCCCAGGGAGTGATCTCAGGAGTCCCAGGATCAAGTCCCACATCAGGCTCCCTGCATGGAGCCTGCTTCTCCCTCTCCCTCTCCCTTTGCCTCTGTCTCTCTCTCTCTCTCTCTCTTTCTCTCTCTCTCTGTGTCTCTCATGAAAAAATAAATAAATCTTTTTTAAAAAACTCAATATAATTTATAATAATATCAAAGAACATGAAGTTACTAGCAATATTTTCAAAAGATTCATGAGCTGTCACTTAAAACTATAAAATGTTGGTGAGAAAAATTAATGAAGATCCAAATAAATTGAGAGATATAATATACTCAGGGGTTAGAAGACTCAATATTGTGAAGATATGAATTTCGCCTGAATTTATCTATATACTGAAAGCAATTTCAATCAAAAGTTTAGCATACTTTTTGAAAAATTAGTAAACGATATTAAGTTTATATGGTGAGTAAAGGGACCAAGATTGCTAAAACATCTAGAAAAAGAATCAAAGGTTAGAGAATTTACACTACTTGATTGTATGATTTAATTAAGAGAGTGTAATATTAGTCTAGAAATAGACAAATCACAAAATAAAGAGTCCAGAAGGAGACTCACATTTACACAGAAAATGGACTTTTGACAAAGGCACAAATGCAACTTAATGAGAAGAGAAACATCATTTCAACAGATAAGCAGATATCTGCATAGAAAAAAATTTATCTTGACCCATTCCTCATAATACACATAAAATTAACTCAAGATGGATTGCAAACTTAACTGTATTTGTTAAAACTCAAAATACCGGGCAGCCCGGGTGATTCAGTGGTTTAAAGCCACCTTCAGCCCAGGGCCTGATCCTGGAGACCCGGGATCGAGTCCCACATCAGGCTCCCTGCATGGAGCCTGCTTCTCCCTCTGCCTGTGTCTCTGCCCCCCTCTCTCTCTCTGTCTTTCATAAATACATTCTTAAAAAAAAAAAAAAAAACTCAAAATACCACAGAGGAAAACATAGGAGGTTATGCTCATTAACTTGAGGCAGGCAGTGGTTTCTTAGGTAGAATGCAAAAAGCACTAGTCATAAGAGAAAATATTGATAAAATGGCATTCATCAATATTTAAAACTTCTGTTCTTCAAAAGACAACCTTTAAGAAATTGAAAAGGCAAGCTACATACTGAGAGAAAATATTCACAACACATATATTGGACTCATATCCCTAACATGAAAAGAACTTTTGTGAATACTAAGACAAGCTAATAGAAAAATGGGTGAAAGATGTGGACAGATACTTCATAAAAGATACATGAGTGGCCAACAAGGACACAAAAAGATGCTCAAAATCACTAGTCATCAGACATGCATACTAAAACCACAATGAGTTACCACTATACACACTCTATTAAAAAGACTGTATCAGGGCACCTGAGTGGCTCAGTTAAGTGTCTGTCTTCCACTCAGGTCATGATCTCAGTGTCCCAGGATGGAGCCCCTCATCAGGCTCCCTGCTCAGTGGGGAGTCTGCTTCTCCCTCTCCCTCAGCCCTTCCCCCTGACTTGTGGTCTCTCTTTCTCTCTCTTTCAAATAAATAAAATATTTTAAAAAATAAAAAATCAAAAGACTATGTCAATTCATATCTTAGGCTATAGAACAGCTGGAACTCTCATTCACTGAGGTAGGGATCCTGAAAAATGGTACAACCAGTTTGGAAAGCTGGTTTCTTTTTACAGAATTAAATATACACCGACTTATGATCCAGCAATTCCATTCCTAACTACTTTCCCCATAGAAATTAAAATACAGGTCGACACAAAAAAAGTTGTATATGAATCTTCATACCACCTTCATTCATAATACTCCAAAACTGGAAACAATGCAACATCCATTGTAGGACACATCCATACCACAGAACACAAAAAGAAATGATGCATACATGCAACAATTTAAATTAGTTTCAAAAGTATTATGCTGAGTTAAAGAATACAGGCACAAAATAGTACCTACTGTATGATTTTATTTATATGAAATCAGAGAGAGGCACACTAAGTGAGAATGATGGGAATAAGCATTGCCTCTATAACTAGGTTACAAGGAAGATGGATGAGGGGCATTTTCTGGAATGATGAAATTGGTCTGTGTCTTTATAGAGGGAATATCCACAAGTGTGTACATCTGTCAAAATTTACTGAAAATTTTAAGCTTAAATTTTATTGTATATAAATTATACCTCAATAAAAATGCATTAGAATATGTGTTGATAACGTATGATGCAATCTCTTCTCTTCCCTTTTTGTCCCCTCATTCCTCCATTATAGGGGCCTCCTAGAGGGCACAAATGGATGAAAGCAGGCCTTAAAAGAAGATTTCTTCAAATCCTATCTTCATGCAGAATTCCTAATTGGATTTCTTGAAGTCTCGCTGTGCATCTTTCTAGGCTGTTAATAAGAAAACCAGTGAAATTGTGTATTACTTATTCACTTTTTCAAAATCACCCTCAGTACAAATGATCATTTTAGAATATAACATGGTGGAATATAAAAGAAATATCCTGATTTAGTGGAGTGATTTCTTAGGCAATGTGACAAATTTTAAGTTATCTGAAACAAGAACTAGGAGTAGAATTTGTGAAAAACCAAGAGTAACACCAATAACTGAATAATGGAAATAAGTTTCAACATCTTTCTGTACACCAGGCTTGAAACAGTACTGGCAATGAGGAGCATAAGTAGCATTTTTAAAAAAACTCTCCTTATCTTTACCTACCTTTTGGCAAGAAGTAATAAAATAGAAATCATGTGAGAAAAGTGAGAACAAATTTCCAATATTGAGACACTCTGAAAATGTTACCAAATCTAAATAACATCTCAAAGGATGTCTTTTCAGAGACAGCTTTACTCCTAAATGAATCTGTAAAACTTTGAAAATGCAAGAGATTGGAGATACTCAACCGTGATGGCACCTTAGAATATGCCTGGCCCTTGCCTTCAATAATTCAGCAAATATGTTACTGAGACACTGGGTCTACCACAATCTCAGTGTTTGCTTAAAGAGGTCTGCAAAGATACTGAAATGGAAATGAATCTACAAGCCAAAGAATGCATCCAGGCTCAGTGGGCTCATCAAATCTATTAGGCATGACAATTCTTCCTTCAGAAACTTAAGTATATGGGCACCAGCCAAACAAGTAACACGTTTTGTTACTTTTGAAGCAATAACATTTTTGATTAACCCTCTGTTTCTAATACATGTAAGGGAGAAATAAAATAGGCCATAAAGTTAATCTGGAGAGGCCCAGATGTAGAGATGCTGTAAGAAAAATGGACATTGGTATTCTTTCATCTCAGTTTGGAAGGAGGCACCAGTTGCCTTTAAGGATCTTACCAGCATCCATCTTGAACAGTCATGACACTCCTCAATCAAGAGGGTCGGCTTGGGAAAAACAGGCACACCTAGAAGGCTGCTTTAGTGGCTTACCCCCCTCCTCTAGCATCACAAATCTAGCATCTCTGCCTTTACCCTTAATAGACCCACTTTCCACCCATCCATCTGGGAATAATTCTTATGGGAAAAATCTCAATCAATTTCACAAAGATGTGTAAACAAATGTTAGGATGTTACGTGTGTGCCTTCAGAGATACTTGTATTTTTCCAGCACAATCAATAGTTTGCTTGTAATGAATCAATGATATAAGACTGACACTCTTTATAGGAAATGTGAGACATGAGCCAAGGCTTCGGTTGCCTGGTTTCAAATATCATAAAGGGGTTGGTGGAAGTGGAGAGATGAAGATCTTAAGCTGCAAAGATTTTGCATATTGTGCTAAATAAACAATGATTTGCATGGATTTAGATTTCTAGCTATCCAAACAAAGGGCTATTTACCAATAAAGTGGTGAAATGAATAATTTAAGCCTTCTCCTTGAGCTGGCTTTGTCCTAACTGGTCTTTCTTCTCCTGTAGGCCGTGCCTTCCTAACCATCATGTACAGCCTTGATCCTATGGGAAAATGCTTTTCCAGTAACAAATATACAACTGAAATCACTGTTTGGAACAAACACTTCAGGAATTAAGGAGTTAATTATTGTCATCCACTCATACTGCAAGACCAGAGTTGGTTTGGTAAGGTAAGACTCAGGGCATGAATTTCCTCTCTCAGAATAGCAGACAGCCTGAGAGAAAGTGCATTCTCCCTACAGCAGTGCAGTGGAACTCCATGCCCCAGATGTGGCATTTGGCCAACTTTTCAAATGTATAGTCAGTATACTGGCTAACTGTACATAAAAAAAAAACCTTAGGAAGTAGAGCAAGGGTTCATTAAGCCCAGGGCAAGCTTAAATAAAGAGAATATTCTCAGAACTATTTCTGAGAATAGTGAGGTTTAACATGTTACTCACTTGCTCTAAGAGTATAACATGTGAGTGAAATTTGAACACTTGCTAGTCTTTCATATAAGAGCAGCTGAAATTAAGAATGAGTAAAATATAATGATAGACACAGCAAAGAATAGTAAATAGAATGTGGATCTGAATTCATGCTCAAACACCAGTTATATGACCTTGAGCAAGTAAGCTACTTTCTCTAAGTTTCTCGTTATAAAATACCTTCTTAGAGGGTATTGTGAGGGTGATTAGCAGCAAGTGATATGTTGGGATGTCAAGAATAGGATCACAGGTATAGACATCTTTATAAAATTTGGGGCTGCAGCTCAATACAAGAAAGAAAATCTATGGTTCAGATAAGGCCACACAGGTCAGTCTTCCCTGCTGAGACTCTGGAGGAAGTGAGCTAATAAGCAGCCATTTGCTGGAAGAATGCCCAGAGCAGTCCCAACCTGTCCAGGGCAGGAACTGGGAAAGTAGTTATAGATAGGGAGGAAAACAAGGCAGAATGTTATGGCACCAACTACAAAACTGGCAGTGCCTGCGGGGTTCAAAGTGAGGGCTGATGCTCTGCTAAGGAGGTTTACCTTCTGCCTAAATATCTGTGTAGGTGGATAAGGGGAAACTAAATCAGGCAGCCCAATGTTTGGACAATAGCAGGTATTTAAAAGATGGTTAGGACCATTATTAGGCAACTTTGCATTAAAAGGGCTACTTTGATAACCACACTGTGCCTTGTTTTCCTATCTGGGTACGTAAAAGCAGCTGCATTTGTCCCTATAATTTTAGTACTTGTTAAAGGCCATTGAGATCCAATGTATGGAGAGGATTCAGCCAGTTGGAAGGAATGGACTAGAATAGAAGGATTTTCTTTCCAGGGATTAGAAGTAAAATCATATTCCTGCAACAACAGCATCCCACATTAATACAATATGTCATCCTCAGCACTTCCAGCATTGGGTAAAAAGTATGTCAAGAGACTTCCAGGGAAGATGGCAGAAGAGGACAATGCTAAGCTCATATCATCCCACAGATGCAAATACATAACATCCACATCACTGTAAATAACCCAGAAAACAACCCAAAGCCTTCCAGAACAGACTCTCCACAACTAAATGTAGAGAAGAGGCCACATTGAAGAGAATAGGAAAGGCAGAGACACAGTTGGGAGCTAAAGGGACCCTTGAGACTGTCTGCAGGAGACAAGGATGCTATAGATATGGAGAGGGGAGGGGAGCAGACCTTCATACCAGAAACCCCAGGCACAGAGAACTTGCATGGGGAAGACAAATCTCCATAATATTTGGCTTTAAAAAAACAGAGGGGCGTAATTTGGCAAATTCTTACAATCAGCAACTTAACACCTGGAATTTTAAAAAAATCAGTGGGCTCAACTTTGGGAGAGTCAGAAGGGCTAGAGGAAATGGAGTTCCCACCCTTAAAGAGACAGCACAACAAACAGCCCCACAGAAATACAGCATAGGAGTAGCAATTTGAATAACATCTGGGGTATACAGTAGAGAGATTTCTTTACTAATCTCCGAGTTTGTACTGGAGGGACAGGGATCATTGGGAGACTCCTACAAAAACACAGGATCTGCTAGGCACCATTTCCAATCCTGACTCCTAGCCTAAACAGGGAATGAAGATAGTGTCAACACTGTACAGAATAACTTGCTAACAGTATGCCCTGCCCTCTCATTCTCAGGCCAATGCCCCTTCAACCTAGGCCTCAGCTACAGGTCTCTCCCAGAACAGACTTGCTCAAACCTTACTAACACTACATGCCCCACCCCTATGTACTCCTGCAGGCTTCCCTCCTTCAATACACCCTTGGCTAGAGCCCATCCAAAGTGATGCCACAAACCTGACAATACGCAAGCAGCCCCAGTAGGAGCCAGCACCACTCCAAAGTGGCTCCAGCATCAGGGAGAGGGGAGGAGAACCACACATGCCGCTCCTATTATAGTCCCAGCAATAGGCTGGAGGGAGACATCTGGTCTGACTACAGATCCTCCCCACCTGTGAAAGCTTCTTGGGGATAACACAGGGAAAGCACCCGCAGTTCAGTCCTACTGCAGCTCTGGAAAATAAATGCTTGGTCAAACTCCACTCAAGCCAAAGTGGCACCAGACTGGCCAAATGATACCAAAGGGAACAAATTCTGTCCACATCAGGCAAAGAGAGCAACTGAAGACAACTGCACTAACAGCAAAAGCAGTTCAGCCATAAGACCAGGATGTAGGCAACATACCTAGAAGACACTCCTGAAGTGCTAGATTATGATGAACAAGAGATTATGTGGCACTGCAGGGCACCACAGGCCCTCTTCCTTCAAGGCCACTATTTTCAAGAGCAGGAGATGTAACTGACTTTTCTAACACACAGGAAGAGACAAAGAGAATTAGTCAAGATGAAGAGACAGAGGAATATGTATCAAATGAAGCAAAAGGATAAAATCATCACAAGAGAGCTAAACAAAATTGAGATAAATAATATACCTTATAGAGAATTTAAAGTAATGGTCACACAAAGGAGCACCTGGGTGGCTCTGTTGGTTAAGTGACTGACCCTTGGTTTTGGCTCAGGTCATGATCCTAGGGTCTTCAAGTCCCATGTTGAGCTCCCTGCTTAGCAGGGAGTCTACTTAAGGATTTTCTCTTTCTCCCCCTGCCTCTCCCACCACTCTCATACATTCTCTCTATAAAAAAATGAGTAAATCTTTTAAAAAATAAGTACAATAAAGTAATGGTCATAAAGATACTCACTTGAGAAGAGAGTGGAGGACCTCAGTGAGATGCTTAAAAAGAGGGAAAAAAAGAACCAATTACAGATGAAGAACTCAATAACTGATATTAAAAATATACCAGATAGAATAAATAGTAGAGGAATAAGAGGAATGTATCAGCAACCTAGAAGATGGAGTAGTGAAAAGCAATAAAGATGAACCCAGAAACAGAAAATAAATAAATAAATAAATAAATAAATAAATAAATAAATAAATAACAAACAAACAATAGATTTGGGGAACTCAGCAATATCATGAAGCATAACAACATTTGCATTATAGGGAAACCCAGAAGGACAAGAGAGAGAAAAGGAGGCAGAACATATTTGAAGAAATGATGGCTGAAAACTTACTAAATCTAGGGAAGGAAACAGACATCCAAGATCCAGGAGGCACAGAGAGCCCCCAACAAAATCAACTCAAAGAGGTCCACACCAAGACATATAGCAATTACAATGGAAAAAAGTAATGATAGAGAATTTAAAAGCAAGAGAAAAGAAAACAGTTACATATAAAGGAAACCCTATAAGGCTATCAACTGATGTTTCAGCAGAATCTTGACAAGCCAGAAGAGAATAGCATGATATATTAAAAATCCTGAAAGAAAAAAAAAAAACCTGCAGGCAAGAATACTCAATCCAGCAAGGCTATTATTTAGAAATGAAGGAGAGATAAACAGCTTCTCAGACAAACAAAAGTTAAAGAAATTCATGACCACTAAACCAGCCCTACAAGAAATATATAAAGGGGACTTTTTAAGTGAAAAGAAAGACTATAAAGAGGAGTAAGAAAAGTAGGAAGCACAAAAGCAGTTAAATGAAGCACATATATAAATAAGCTAAGAGATTCACAAAATAAAAAGAAGTAAAATACGATACCATATACCTAAAATGGTGTGGGCAAAGGAATAAAGAATGGGTTCAAACATAAGCAACCAGTAACCTAACATAGACTGCTATATGCAAAAATGTTATATGCAAACCTAATAGTAACCACAAATCAAAAACCAGTAAAAGATATGCAAAAAACAAAAAGAAAAGAATACAAGCATATCAGTAAAGCCAGCAAACCATGAAAAGAGAGCAAGAGAGGAAAGTATCAGAGAAGAACTACAAAAGCAACCTAAAACAAGTAACAAAATAACAAGTACAGACCTATCAATAATTACTTCTAATTTAAATGGACTAAATGCTCCAATGAAAGACACAGGGTAATAAAAGGGATAAAAAAAGAAAGATCCATCTCTACACTCTCTACAAGACACTCATTTCAGACCTAAGAACACATGCAGATTGAAAGGGAATGGATGGAAAAGCATTTATCACACAAATTAAAGTGAAAAAAGGTTGAAGTAATAAAACTTATATCAGACAAAATAAACTTTAAAACAAGGACTATAACAAGATACAAAGAAGAACATTATATAATCATGGAGAGAACAATCCAACAAGAAAAAATAACAACTGTGAATACTGATGCACCCCAGAGAGCACCCAAATGCACAAAACAGCTGTCACAAAGAATAAAGGAAGTAATCAATAGAAATACAATAATAGTAGGGTCTAAAGCACCCCATTTACATCCATGGGTAGATCATGTAAACAGAAAACCAATAAGGAAACAGTGGCTTTGAATGACACATTGGACCTGATGGATCTAACAAATATATTCAGAACATTCCATCCCAAAACTGTAAAATACATATTCTTTTCAAGTACGCATGGAACATTCTCCAGAATAGATCACATATTAGGCCACAAAACAAGTCTAAACAAATTTTAAGATTGAAGTCTTACCATGCATCTTTTCTGACCATAATGCTATGAAACGAGAAATCAACCACAAGAAAAAAATCTGGGAAGACCACAAATACAATGAGGCTAAATAACATGCTACTAAACAATGATGGGTCAACCAATAAATCAAAGACGAAATAAAAAAATACACAGAGACAAGTGAATTTGAAAACATGTGTCCACAATCTGTGGAATACAACAAAAGAGGCCATCCTCGGAAGAAAGCTTAAAGTAATACAAGCCTACCTCAAGAAGCAAGAAAAATTTACCCCAAAACCACCTAACTTTACATCTAAAGGAGGGAGAAAAAAGAACAACAAACAAAATCCAAAACCAGTAGAAGGAAGGAAATAATAAAGACTAGAGGCACTTCCATACTGTTTTCCAGAGTGGCTGTACCAGTTTGCATTCCCATCAACAGCACAAGAGGGTTCCCCTTTCTTCACATCCTTGTCAACACTTGTTGTTTTCTGTGTTTATACTAGCCATTCTGACAGGTGTGAGGCAATATCTCATTACAGTTTTGATTCGTTTTTCCCTGATGATCAGTAGTGTAATGGCAACTGGTGCAGCCACTATGGAAAACAGTAGCGGTTCCTCAAAAAGTTAAAAATAGAACAATCTTTAATCCAGCCAACCACACTACTGGGTATTTACCTAAAGAATACAAAAATACTAATTCAAAGGGATACATGCACCTTGATGTTCATATCAGCATTATTTACAATAGCCAAATTATGGAAGCAGCCCAGGTGCTGCTGAATAAAGAATATGAATATGAATATGAACTGATGAATAAAGAATATGTAGTGTGTGTATAGATGATAATGGAATATTACTTAGCCATAAAAAATGAAATCCTGCCATTTGCAATGACATGGATGGAGCTAGAGAGTATTTTTTTTAATTATTTATGATAGGCACACAGTGAGAGAGAGAGAGAGAGAGAGGCAGAGACACAGGCAGAGGGAGAAGCAGGCTCCATGCACCGGGAGCCTGACGTGGGATTCGATCCCGGGTCTCCAGGACCGCGCCCTGGGCCAAAGGCAGGCGCTAAATCGCTGAGCCACCCAGGGATTCCCGGAGCTAGAGAGTATTATGTTAGGTGAAATAAGTCAGCCAGAGAAAAACAAATACATATGATTTCACTCTGCTGTGGATTTTAAGAAACAAAACAAATGAGCAAAGAGGAAAAAAGAGATGCAACCAATAAACTCTTACTATATAAAACAGACTGGTGGTTATCAGAGGGCAGGTAGTGGGGGATAGGTTATATAGGTGATGGAGACTAAGGAGTGCGTTTGTGATGCGTTAGCACCAGGTGTTAAATGGAAGTGCTGAATCACTGATTGTATACTTGAAACTATTATTACACTGAGGGTTAACTGCCTGGAATTTAAATAAAAACTTCAAAAAGATTAGAAATAAATTAAACAGAAACTAAAAATATAATAGAACAGATCAATAAAGCCAGGAGCTGATTCTTTGAAAAGATCAACAAATGACAAATGACTTTAGCCAGAGTCATCCAGAAAGAAAGAAAGAAAGAAAGAAAGAAAGAAAGAAAGAAAGAAAGAAAGAAAGAAAGAAAGAAAAAAAGAAAGAAAGAAAGAATTCAAAATCAGAAATGAAAGAGGAGAAATACCAGCTAAACAGAAATAAAAAGGATAATAAGAATATTACAAAATATTATATACCAATAAATTGGACAACCTGGAAGAACTGGATAAATTCCTAAAAACACAGAACTTCACAAAACTAAACCAGGAAGAACTAGAAAAAAAAAGTGAAAAAAATAAAATAAAATAAGAAAAAAAAAGTGAACAGACTGATTACCAGTAATAAAATTGAATCACTGGGAATCCCTGGGGGGCTCAGCGGTTTGGTGCCTGCCTTCAGCCCAGGGTGTGATCCTGGAGTCCCAGAATCAAGTCCCACATCAGGCTCCCTGCATGGAGCCTGCTTCTCCTCTGTCGGTGTCTCTGCCTCTCTCTCTCTCTCTCTCTCTCTCCCTCTCCCTCTTTCTCTCTCTGTGTGTGTTTGTGTGTGTCTCTCATGAGTAAATAAATAAAATCTTAAAAAAAAATTGAATCACTAATCAAAAAACTCCCAACAAACAAAAGTCTAGAACCAGATGGCTTCACAGGCTAATTCTAACAAACATTTAAAGAAGAGTTAACACATATTCTTCTCACACTATTCCAAAAAATAAGAAGAGGCAAGAAAACGTCCCAAATTCATTCTATGAGGCTGGCATTACCCTGATACCAAAACTGGATAAAGAAACCACAGTAAAAAAGAACGACAGACAAATTTCTCTGATGAACATAGATGCAAAATATTAGTAAACCAAATCCAACAACACATTTTAAAAAGTCATTCACCGTGATCAAGTAGGATTTATCCCTACGATGAAAAGGTGGTTCAATATTTGCAAATCAATCAATGTGATACATCACATCAACAAGAAAAAGAATAAGAACCATATGATTATTTCAACAGATGCAGAAAAAGCATTTGAAAAAATACAACCTCCATTCGTGATAAATAAAAACCCCTCTGCAAAGTAGGTCCAAAGAGAATATACTTCAGTATAATAAAAACCATATATGAAAACCCAGAGCCAACATCATCCTCAATGGGGAAACACTGAGAGCTTTTCCCCTAAGATCAGGAAAAAGACAAGAATGTCACTCTTACCACTTTTACTCAATATAGTACTGGAAGTATCAGCCACAGCAATCAGACAACAAAAAAAAAGGAATAAAAGGCATACAAACTGATAAGAAGTAAAACTCACTATTTGCAGAGGAAACGATCCTATATAGAGAAAACACTAAAGACTCCATCAAAAAACTACTAAACTGAATAAATGAATTCAGTAAGATCACAGGATATAAAAATCAATATACAGAAATCTGTTGTATTTCCATATGCTAATAATGAAGTAGCAGAAAGAGAAATTAAGAAAAAATCCCATTAACAATTGTGAAAGACCCGTACTCTGGAAACTATAAAACACTGATTAAAGAAATTGAAGACAACCTAAGTGAAAAGATATCCCATGCTTATGGAAAGATGTGGTACGTACACACACACACGCTTATGGAAAGATGTGGTGCATAAACACACATATACACACACACACTGGAATATGAGTCATAAAAAAATGAAATCTTGCCATTTGCAATGATGTGGATGGAGCTAGAGAGTATTATGCTAAGAGAAATAAGTCAGTCTGAGAAAAACATCTTATGATTTCACTCATATCTGGAATTTAAGAAACAAAATAAATGAACGATGAAAAGAGACAAACCGAAAAACAAACTCTGAACTATAAAGAACAAAGTGGTGGTTACCAGAGGGGAGTTTGGGGGAGGGAAAAGGGTAAAACAGGTGAAGGGGATTAAGAGTACATTTATTGTGATGAGCACTGCATAATGTATAGAATTGTTGAATCACTCTATAGTATACCTGAAACTAATATAACATTGTATGTTAACTATACTAGAATTAAAACTTTTAAAAAAAGATTTTTATTTATTTATTTATTTATTTATTTATTTATTTATTTATTTATGAGAAAGAGAGAGAGTGAGCACATGCACAAGTGGAAGGGGCAGAAGGAGAGGGAGAAGAGACTCCTACTGAACAGGGAATTCAATGAGGGACTCTATCCCAGGACCCTGGGATCATGACCTGAGCCAAATGCAGACACAATCAACTGAGCCACCCAGGTTCCCCTGTAATCAAAATTTTAAAAGGTAAAAAGTATATCAATAACAACAGTAGTGGGGCACCTGGGTGGCTCAGTGGTTGAACATCTGCCTTTGGCTCAGGTCATGATTCCAGAGCCCTGGGATTGAGTCCCCTATCCAGTACCCCTATAAGCAGCCTGCTTCTCCCCCTGCCTATGTCTCTGCCTCTATCTCTGTGTCTCTCATGAATAAATAAATAAAATATTTTTAAAAATAACAGTAGTAAGTAAGCCTCTCTTAAAGAAAATTCAAGCCCCTCTCAACTGCATATTTTCATAATAGGAATGTTGCCTCTGCTTACATTTAATAAGGTAGATACTAATAATCTAACATACATTTAGCATCTTTAGTAGAAATAAAACACATCAAGAGATTGTTTCAGTTCAATCTTTTATTTGAACAATACTTCTTGACCACCTAGGTGGCTCAGTCAGGTAAGCTGGAAGAATTCAGCTCAGGCCATGATCCCAGAGTCCTGGGATCAAGCTCCATATCAGGCTCCCTGCTCAATAAGGAGCCTGCTTCTCCCTCTTTCTCTGCCTGCCACTCCCCTTTCTTGTGCTGTCAAATGAATAATTAAAATATTTTTTTTGAAAAAGGAACAATACTTCTCACTCCTCCACACAGCTCATACCTAGTCACCAGAACCATACAGTGTACTAATAATTTAGGTTCTAAGAACAACTATTGGGCACTGACATTGCTGCAATACCCTAAGGATGAAATCTTAGGAGGTCTCAAGAGTAAACAAACTTTTAAAAAATCCTGATGTACAAGGAAAAGTAGTTTTTGAATTTTTCTTTCCCTCTATTACATTTATGGTAGTAACTGTTTGGACAGATTTGGCACTATAAATAATTAAAACAGCAGTTCCTGTCCAAATGAGGACTGTAGTCTCCACTGATATTTTATTGCATGATTCAGTTAATTTAATAATAGAAGACAAATCATGGCTCCTTAATTGACTAAAGTTTACTTTTTAAAAGAAGTAATTAAATCTCAAAACTCCCTAGGCTCTCTGCTCCACAGTCCTCCAAGTTTGTATCTAAGTTTCTAAAATCTTACAACAGAGATCAAAGATTTAATTTCAAAATAGCTGCATACATATTAAGGGTAAAAATGGATATATTTCTCCACCTCTAGGAAGGTTGTTTTGTTTTACAATGATAATTTTACAGTGAGAGAAGTTTGCTAGTTTTTTTATGATTTTATTAATTAATACCTCCCAACAGCCTGAAATAGAATAATTAACAATGCTTGCAAAAAATTTACTATATCTATTTTTGGAAGTGGCTTGACTATAAAAGGAAAATATCAACATCAATAAAGTAAAAAAGCATGCTGAGATATATAACTAATCAGTCATTTCACAGAATCCTAGGGTATTAACAACTGATCAGGATCTTACAGACCTTCTAGTAAATTCATATAATACTCAGCTTGGAAAATCTCCAAAATGAAAAGACTGAGATTGAATACATAAACTCCTTCAAGGCACAGAGCAGGTTAATGACAAAGACAAGAATAAAGCACAGTTTATGTGCTCATTAAATCAGGATACTGTTTTTCAGTACTGTCCACTGTAAGAACAATTCAGGAAGTGTTTACTGTTCTTTGCAAAGTCCTTCCTAGTCATTACTTCATTCATCCTCATAAGAACCTTATGCAAAAAAAATGACTGTTCCTTTAACAACTCCAGAAATGAACTCTTGCCACCCCCTCTTGAAATCTGCTCTCTCCGTAGTATGGACCACCCCAACCCCTTCATCACATTGCTCAAGCCAAAACCCTGAAATTGCCCTTCACTGATCTCTTCCCATACTTACATTCAGTCCATCCGCAAATTTTATCTCAGTCTGCCTTCACTCTTGTCCAAGTGACCAATTTCTCTAGCCTAGACTACAGACATCTGACATATAGTTGATGGTAACTAAGTAACAGCTTAATGTCAACTGAATAGGATCCCAAGTGGTCCCAGCTCCCAGCCTGTCCATTCCTGCCTTCTTTAGTCTATTGCTTATTGTCTGGCAAACAATCTGAAAAGGTAGTTCAGCGAAAAAGTAAAATTGGTTGTGTCACGTTACTCAAAAGTTCCAAATGAGTAGTTCTCATCCCATTGAGAGTAAAATGTAAAATCTAATGGCCTTGCTCACTCAGTTCCAGTCACTGTCCTTATGGCTGTACTTCAGGCATTCCAAGCATGCTCCTGCCTCCTCCATACTCCTCCATCCCTTTACTTTGTTCTCTCTACCTCGAATATTTTTCCTTTCCTTCATTTATCTTTTGTCCAGCTCAGACCTCCTTTCCTATACTAACTCCCACACCCTCTCTCTCAACTTCCATTCATAGGGGAAAAAAAGAGTTGTCTGCAATTCCACATATTCTCATTCCACCCTTATTTCTTAGTCTTTTCCCATCTAGCTTCCATCCCCATCACACCCTGAATTGATTCCTGCTAAGGTCACCCATAAAGTCCAAGTTACCAAAAACTAATAAAAAAGACTGTCTTCCTCATCTCAACATTTGACACTGTTTATGCTTTCCTTATATTTTGAAACATCAATTTTCATGCCTTCCACAAAACAGTAATCTTCTCATTTTCTTCCTGTCTGGCTATTCTGTTTCTCCTTGAGGGCTCTCTTCCTAATGCAGCTATTAACTGTTGTGGTTCTTTACCCCAGGTGATCTCATCATGCCCATACCATTTGTGGACCTAGATTTTTCTTTTTGAGTCCAGATTCATATTTCTAACTGGCTTTGCACATTTATAAGTTTCACAGGTGTGGCAAATACATGATTCGTGCCTCTAATTCAGCATGAACAACAGACAAATGATCCAATTTTAAAAGTCAAGTCCTCTTTTCCATTCCTTATTTCTGTGATCATACATCTTACTGTACTGAGTAGAGGTCTGTCACCTTAAACATCTTCCTCTTCCTTATTTTCTCATATGCTTTTATCCATAAATCCTATTAATACTACCTTTCATCCCCAAACTGTTTACACATCTACACCTCTACCGAAGCACTTCATCTAAGCTACCCATGTTTCACCCAGATCATTGAACTGACAGTCTACCTGTGCCAATTGGTTCTCTACACTACAACCATAATGATGTACTGAGAAAGCACATACGTTCATATTAAAACCCTTGATTAAACTTTGATTTAATCAAAGTTTGAAAAATCTTTGAAAAACCTTGATTAAGCATTGCTTTTAGAAAGACAGAAAATTCCTTAAGGTGGTCAGAAAAGCACGGCCTGGTCTACCAAATCTTCAGTCTCAGCTTCTATGGTGTTCCTACACATCCTGTCATTCAATCATATTTGTCTTCTACTGCAGATTCTTTGCAAATGCTGCTTCCTCCTCCTCTTTACTCAGGTAGCTCATATCCATCTCTTACTTAGTAGCCCAATGGTCATTTCTTCAAAGAAACCTTCCTTCCCTCTTCCACCGCCCCCCCCCCACCTAGGGCTTATGACTAATTACTTAACTTAAAATTTTAAGAATTTTAATTTTTCAATTATATATATGTTATATACATAACATATAAAGCCAACTGCCTCAGGGTTGCAAAAATATTAAATTGTTTCTAAAATGTCTTATCTATATATAGTAAGTAGTTAGCAAATAGTATTTCCTCATCTCTTGCAATTCCCCTTACCCTTATGATTTTGTAGGACCTAGAATATTGTCACTGTAAACTATATTTCAGGAATTGAAATAAAAAGAGAATGGCCCTTTGTTTCCACCTCAATAGAAAATAATTTGATTAGTAATTGGGAGAGCATAATTCTTCCATGAATTCCACTTCTGAATTATTATGCCAGTTTCTAATGGAACACATAAATTCCAACGACCTGAGGTTCATATATCCAAATTGCTTCAAGAGATACTGTCAAGTTATGTAAGCACTTAGAGAACGAGGAAGAGAGAGAACAAGAAAAAACACTAAACTAGAAGAAAGCTAGAAGAGGTCAAATCCCCTATCTGAAAATATCACATAATTAAGAAAAAACACACAGTATTAGGCAATGTTCATTTAGCATAGTAGCATTCATTTCTGCATAAAAATTTAGATGGTCACTTGTGGTTTGTTGTAATAAGATTTGTTCTATACAGCAGTTCATTCTTAATAAAGAAAAGCATAATTCAGAGTTTGCTTACAGCATCAGTACTCAGAGGGTCTTAGTTCTCTCTACTGATAACTTTTAATTTTAAATGTACTTGAGATTTATAATTTACTTGCTAATCGTTTAGTTCTTATGTTCACCTCTCTTTCACACATCACCATCTAGACAGAAAAGTAAAGAGTGTGGTTGTATATAGCAATGTCTGACATAAGATTTAGACATTCAATTTTGCATTTGCATATTTTTACTGCAAAAACACTCCTATGCATATGTGGTATCCCTGAGATATAATAATAATAATAATTCCATTATAGCATGGTACTTCTTGCTATCCACAGAAACCTCTGCTAGTGCCAGCCCAAGATGGAAACAACTTACATTTGAGGTTGACCAAGGGGGGACATTAGAAAATGGATTAGGAAATGGCTCCCCAACCCTACTCATCACATTCCTTCTCCTTTTCCTACAATCAGCTGATGCTCAGGAGATGGGATTTTATCCCCTGGGAATCTCTATTTGAAAACAAAACAACCATGTTCTTCTATTCTATGGTGATACAGTCCTTCAGGAAAGTAAATGGCTTGTCCTGGTAGAAGGTGGCAGTGACAGAATAGAACCATCCATCCTATCACAAGAAATGGGCAGAAGAGAAATGGAGAAGCTCAGTGTGTCAAGAAGCAATCCTACTGAAAGCCCATCTGTGCAATGTTCATGCGTTACACAGAGGGAAGCATGAAATTCAGGTAACTACTGGCTTGGAGTCTCCCACAAAAAAATAAACAAAATTGGCAAATGCTCATTGCAAATGAGTGTAAGCAACCCCTAATTTGCAAACACTAAATTATACTGGATATCCACTTATATTCCCCACCATTGAGGCAGATACATATTGCCTACAGTGTATCCTTACCCTGTCTCTTCACCCTTTTTTCCAGCACCAGAGTCCTTGCTTCCATGGTGAAATACAAAACAAAACAAAACAAAGGCAACAAAATAAAATATGAACTTCTTAATAGAAAGATCAAAGCCAAAAAAGTTAAGGAGAAAGGTGCATAAAGCAAGAAAAGCTTAGTGGGCTGCTTTCACAATTCAATTTCAATTGCTCTAGTTCAGTTACTACCCCTCTATACCTGCCCAATTTTGGTTTTGGTTCATTTTCTTGAGCTGCTTGAAATCCTGCTACTTAAAGATATATTAGGGTTGGCAAATATCATTTTTGAAAATGGCAATACATTTAGGAGTCTTAAGAAAAAAATTAGGCAGTTTATTGTAAATGAGGATTTTTTTCAATTGAACATCTATCTTTTTTCTGGATTGTAAGACCAAAACATTAGAAAACTGGAAAACTTAAATAACTATTTTTATAAAATACCAATATCCCAATCTATAAAACTCTAATATTTGGTCTTTTCCTCCCTTTTTTATATGCATTTTTCTAGGGTTGAAATCACACTGCTTTAAACTTGAACTTGGTCCTTTACATTTAAGCTTACGTATTTTTTTCCCTGTCATTCAGATTCTTGATAAATATAGTTTTTATGGTTGCATAACACTGTGTTGCATCCATTTACCATAATTTACTTAACCATTCATCCAATGTTGCACATTCAGGCAGTTCCCAATTTTTTATTATTGAAAAGAAAGCTGTGATTAACATCTTTATGTGAAAATCTTTGCATTTCAGAATATTGTTTTAGGATGGATTCTGAGAAGAGGAATTATAGGGTCATAAGGAGGGTAGGCTGCTTTCTGTTTAACATGTATTTGAAGTGAGCTACACTGAGAGCTTGGGACACTCTTAGGGATTGGACAGGCTAGAGGTACTGAAAGTGAAGCAAAAAATAGCATAAAAGTAAAGAAAAGGGGTGCCAAAAAGTGAGAAAGAAAGGTGAAAGATGGGAAAGGTATTCTTCACCTCTTACACAAGTTTGCCTTGGGCTGGTCCTGAGGAAGATAAAAGGGCCTTTATTCTATTTTCTTTTCATATGATCTGCTGTTCCAAAATCTAGGTCTTAGGCTACAAACTGCTCAAGGTCAGCTACACAATTATAAGTTTAAAAACAAAAATTTATGTTTGCTTGTATCATTACGTGCATTCCAAATTCAGAACAAGGAACTGGAAGCTAACTTAAAGAGACAATACGTGAAACAGTTAAAGGCACAGATGCCAGAGAGGAAGCAACCTGCCTGGGTTTAAACATTGGCTCTACTACTTACCACCTAACCTTAAATAAGATACTTCACTGCTCTAAGCCTCAATTTCTTCGTCTATGAAATGGGTTCAATTAATACTATTCACAGGGTTGTTGTGAGGATTAATGAGTAAATGGTATAAAGTGTTTAGAATAGTGCCTGGCACAGACTGAATACTATAAAAAGTATCTGTTGTTATTACAAATAAAGTCTGAAAAACAATAAAAGCTGAGAGCAACCATTTTACTATGGACAGGATGTTAAGAGAGAATGAGCCAGGATAATAAGAAAGCAATTTAATTTCTTAAAATAATGTAAATATCACAGGTAGAAGGGTAACCTTTGTTATGCAACCTTTTGGAAAACACAACAAAAACAGGGTCAAAGTGGACCTTGAAAAGTATTGCTGGGACATGATATTAAATTCAAAACAATAAATGCAACAAAAAAGACTGGGTAGTATTAGTCTTAGTTACCTTAAGAGGTCAGTCATCCTTAGAATAAGAAGGTATCTACACCTGCAGTTAAGAAGCTTGGATAGATTTCAACTCTAAAGACCCAGACAATTTCATTTCAAGATGACATGTATTTGAAACCAGTTATATTCCTAGGTTCATCTTAGACCACACAACTATGTATTCCAGTGAGGTTCATCTTAATTCAAACTATACCTTGAGAAATCAAACTCTAATAAAGGTAATTAAAATGGCTAATATCTCCCCCCAAAAAAGTCCAAGATAAGTAGAGAAATGGCTCTGTGACAACTCAGGCATCTCTATCTGGCAGAAGTGCCTAAACTTTGGAGGAAAAAAAATAAGGGGAAGAATCAAAGAGGAGACAGTGTTTACACATTATACAGAACAGGTACCCTCAGGAAATGTTGGTTAATGAGGAGGAGACACTCTTGCTTGAACTAATTAAGTAACTGGAAAAGAATTTCCATCTCCAAATTTGGCAATCCACATGAGACTGCGTGGTCCCTTACTTAGCTGACAACAGCAGTGTAAGCAAACAGCAGGAACACAAACCCAGGTAGTTCTTGTCTGAAATCCCCCAGCATTTTGACAATACTTCTCTTACTTCATCAAGCCTGTCTGTAACACGAGAGAATACATTTGTAACGTATTTCTTCCAACAAACCAACAGTAGGGACTGTCTTTAACTACTTTGCCTCACTTTCAGCTATCATATACTAAATAAGAATTGAAGGAGTGAACGTACATCTAATGTTGAACTCTTTCTGCTTGGCCAATTCCATCCCATTCTTTTATTTTTGATTAATTTAAGAATTTAAGAGAATTTAAGAAAATCAGATTGCTCACATATTCTCAGTCAAAAGCAAGCACTAAGATGACCATGGCAGTCATGCCTAAGCTTTAGCCAGTCTTTCCCATGGAGGTTTGCACTGACTGGTTCTGGTTGGTGGACAAATATTTTAACATTATCCTAGGGCTGTTTTTGTACTCCTCAAACAACAACCAAAAAATGCATTTTCCCTTCTCTTTTCCTCCTACACATTTAGCTATTGTGCCAAGTAATAAGGGTTAGTTCAGAGAAAAAAATCTCCTGTAGGATTTAACCAAGTTTACACTGATTTGTCAAGGTACACAGAATACAGAATTTCAACCAAAGCAGTTATTGTCCAGGGAGGCAGCACACAATGTCCTTCTGTGGCCCTGTCTTCATGCTGGCTGGCTACTATAATCTCCTGATGTTATGTCAACTGATGGAAATTTACCTTTCGAATAACCTTCAGATCCCATGATGTTAACATCTTTCTCTCTTCTTTTAACTTCTTTCCTTTTATCTGATGGTAATAACAATATCATTTATTAAGATTATTAAGTACCTATCACATCACTGGTGTATATACATGAGCTCAGTGATGCTCACAACAAGCATGAGAAGTGAATATCATCACAGTCTCAATTTATACATAAAGAAACAGAAGTTCAGTCAGATTAATTCTCCTAAGGATCTCAACTGTAAACAACAGAGCTAGGATTCCAGCTGGGATTTGTCCCATGTTCAAGACTATGATGTTTCCAACGTGTTGAACAGTCTCACACTTTTTGGATAAAGTAGTCTGTTCTAGGGATGCCTGGGTGGCTCAGTGTTTGAACATCTGCCTTTGGCTCAGGTCGTGAACCTAGGGTCCTGGGATTGAGTGCCACATTGGGCTTCCTGCAGGTAGCTTGCTTCTCCCTCTGCCTATGTCTCTGCCTCTCTCTCTGTGTCTCTCATGAATAAAAAAAAAAAAAAAAATCTTTTTTTTTTTTTTTTAAAGAAAGGTAGTCTGTTCTACTATCAGGTCAAACTCAGCATAGGAAATTTAGGGATGTCTTCTCTAAGTCCCAGTATCACCTAAACGTGTCCAAGATAATGGTTTATAAAAAAAAAAAAAAAAAGATAATGGTTTATATAGCATTTTAATTTTATTTGCAAATCACATCACTCACACCTGAACTACTGAGTTTCACACCCTGCCACCACCCCTCCTATATGATGTCCCTCAGTATGTGAAGTACTTAAAGTACTTTGAACTCAAATCAAACTTGTTGGCTCAGGCTGTTCCCTGTGTTTGGGGAAAAAGCATGTCTATTCTTGTCACTCTTCAAGCCTTCCTCAACCACCTGCTGCTCAGCAGCTTTCAAATCTCTCTAATATCATCACATAAAATGAGTGTGTATTTAGCATCCTCCTCTCAATTATAAACTACTTGGATAGCAAAGTTTTCTTCATCATTTTCTGCCTCATTTCTTGAAAAAAAAAACTAATAGTCATTCTGCAATAACATTTATTCAATTAACAACATTAATCAAGTTAGCGTGCCATATTGTGTGTCTTCCTCTTCATTCCTACTTTAAAACTTCACAATTATCTTTCAGATAATATGCTGTTTTAGGTTTCCACTTTTTTTTTTTTTTAGGAAATTCCAAAGAATATTTGCTAAGCCATAATATCATTGAGTCAGAAACCCAACATACTTAAGAACACTACTCAACAAATAAAAGCAGCTTTTTTCAGTATTTTTTGGTTTGTCTTTTGTTTTACAAAGGAAAGATGAAGGAAAATGCCAAAAAACAACTGTTACAGGTATTCACAGTGTGGAATAATATAGCTGTACAAAGTGGAAACTTGTATGAATTTCAGTTAACTTAGTACCATGCAAAGCAAAGATCATCTTACACAATATGCAAAATCCATGGGCTCAGATAAATAGTCCATGAAAGCAAGGAGCCCTGAAATTTAAACTTCATTAACTTCATGATAAGCCCACCTTTGGGGGGAAAAAAACAAAACAACAAAAAACAAACAAACAAACAAAAAACAGGGATAAATCTTCAGGAAATCAAGCTGATAGAAACAAGTCAAAAGAACCTCTTGGGCAGCCCAGGTGGCTCAGCGGTTTAGCGCCACCTTCAGCCCAGGGCCTGATCCTGGAGACCCAAGATCCAGTCCCACATCCGGCTCCCTGCGTTGAGCCTGCTTCTCCCTCTGCCTCTCTCTCTCTCTCTGTGCCTCTCATGAATAAATAAATAAAATCTTTAAAAATAATAATAATTAATAAGTAAATAATAAAATAAAATTTTAAAAAATAAAGTAAACCTCAACTTTCTGGGTGGGTGCAGGATAGGGCTGTGCTATTATGATCCACTACACTAATGAAGATAGAGAAACCAGGGGAAGCAAAAGATTAAGGAAACATAGCTAGGACATTTTAGAGGAAGAAATAAATTCCAGAAAATGCTTATGAAAGTGACTAGCACAGGGTTTTTTGTTTGTTTGTTTGTTTTTTTAAGGATATTCGATTGTTTCTTGTTCCTATCCAGAGATGTTGGACTATAGCTTGAGGATCTTCGTTAACTGTAGAACATGTTCAGAACAAGCAACACACAGCTAGCTGCACATTCTTCATATCTGAGATGAAGCACAGAGCAGAGGCTCAGAATATCATTAGAAAACCTTTGGTAACACATGCATAGGTGAATTATTCTGCACTGTGAGTACCGGCCTTTCTATTCAGAGTCAGGTCCATCAACACCAACCTGGGATTGGCTCACAAGACATCAGCAAGGCTCAAAGGAATCTCAGCAAAATATTTTAACAGTTTCTAAAATGTAGTCTGTCTCCTCTGTTTAATTTATATGTTTACAGAGTGAAGACATAAGAATTTATTAATTTGTACATAGCGATCTTCTTTACTATTCCTCAGCTCCAAAACAAGGAGCTTTTTTTTTTTTTTTTGCCAAGATAAAACACCAATTTTGCAAAGCTACAATGTTCCTATGGAAGCTTGAAGTTTGAAAGTCATAAAAAGAATAAGTCTCAGAGTTTTTTCTAACAATTTTATTATTCTAGGAAGATGGAAAACTAGTTTTAGTGCTATAGGCACAGAAAGTATCAGCTAGAGCTTTAATGCAGATTCTCCAACATACTCAAACCATAGACTCCTTAAATCTTTTCCTATATTTGCCCTATAAATTGTTGTTTACAATAAAATGTATTAAGCAATTTCTTCTAGATGCGCACACGCACACACACACACACACACACACACACACGTCAAACAGAAGAAAAAAAAAACCCTACCATTATAGCTTGTGATCATGATAGTGACTGGTCTTAACACACTAAGTCGATATAATTTCAGCCAAACCTAAAGAAACTTGGCACTTAAGTTTGCTGTAATGATGATGATATCAGCAGTACCTATTATGTGGTCTTGTTATGTGCAGTTATATACATTCATTAACTCATGCAACTCTAGGCCAAAATGCAGTCATACAATAAGCACAATTGTATGTACTAGGAATACAAAGGGTGGAACCAAGGAGAACAATAACAAAGGACACTCCCCACCTTTCAGCAGGATGTTATTCTTGCCACGCACCAGTCCTTGTCTCCCACCCTCCCCTTTTCCTAGTAGGCATTTTTATTAGACTTATACCTTCTCTCTTTCCCTGCTATACAATGGGGATAGGAGAAGATAAATTGTCTTTTTCAATTCAGAAGTTACAAGACTGTAAGAACTGCACCCAATACTGATAAGGAGGACTTCATATTACTGGGAGATACTGTTCTTTGAGCTCAGTGCAGTGATGGGACTTTGGACTGTGTTCCATTGGTGAGTGGGTTCTATGTCTAGGGAGAATAAATGGATATTTAAGGAGATGATTTAACTAGATGAATAAAACGCAGCAGAAATTCATAGAACCTGTCTCTTTTTCTTTTGCACACACAACTAGGTAACATTTGCCAGCCTCACTACCAGTTAGGAAAGGCCATGTATTCTAGCCAACAGAATGGAGATAGAAGTATAGGCCTTGCTCATGAAAATCTCCCTCAGAAGTAATATTCTGTGTTCTTTCTCCTCTCACTTATTGAAGAGAGTAGATGCCATCAGATGCAAGGACCCAGGGCACCCAAATTACTCCTTTAAGATGAGCTGCTATCTATATGTAATCTCATCCTTTCCCTGACTTGGGCAAGAAATAAACCTCTACTGTGTTAATCTACTAAAACTGGGGGTGTGTACCCTCAGAGGTGAGAGAATGCCCAATATGTTCTAGAAAAAAAAAACAGTATGATCAGAGAAAAATAGGCAAAGGAAAGAGTTATAGGAAATTCCCCAAACCTGATCCTCCTCTAAGCTCCCCATATCTATAGAAGAAAGGTCTATTCCTTTAGTTGCTCAGGCCAAAATCCTTGAAGTCACCTTTGACCCCTTTCTTTCACATTCCTCAACCAACTGGAATCTGACCATCTTTCAACCCCTTTCTGCCATCACTGTGGGGCAGGTCACTACCAGGCAACAGAACTTCTGCAATAGCTTCCTAACTGGTCTCCCTATTTCCAATCTTGTTTCCCCTATTGTCTTTATCTCCTCCAACTCTCCGAGTTTTTTAATTATAAGTCATTACTCAAAGCACTTCCCATCTTACAGTAACATCCAAAGTCTAGAGTTCTTATTTTGACCTTCAAAATCTTACAGCAAGCATGGTACTCATCAGTCCTCTAATCTAATCTACCACTCTCTTTCTTATGCTCCCTAACCTTAGGGCCTACTTTATGTGTCTGTCTTTCTCTATATATATCACACACACACACACACACACACACACACACACACACACACCCCTACTTCAAAATTCCAGTTTACCCTCATGGAGAAGAGAGACCTATTTGCAAGTTGACAAATTTGGCAGGTTTTGGTTAGTAATGAAAGAAATCCCTGGAAGTTTGTTTAAGCATTATCTTTTCATTCTTTCCTATCATTTTTTCCCATTTTAAAATAGTAGGAACTGTAGAAAATATCATTCAACCCTATATTTTGGTCTGGCTTGTGTATCAACCAAGAAATTTCTCTATTTACTTATAACCTAACACAACTTAAATCCTATTTGATAGATCCCTTTAGAAAAGTAAAAATAGAATACTGTCTGCTATAGATGAAATTAAAATTAGCTTCCAAAGTAAGACATATAAAATCAAAAGTAAAAATAAGGCATATCTTTCATAAAAATAAGGCATCTTAAACACTTCCTCATTTCTCTCTTGAGTCCTGTGCATGGGTTTGATCTGTTCATCTAAATACCTCAGTGGCACAGTTAATTAACAGGGTATGCATTGCCTAATATATATTAAAAAAAGAGAGAGAAGAGAAAACAAAACATTTAACAGAAAACGGCCTCTTTCTTTCCCCCGATAAGGCAAAAAGATTTCAGCTGCAACAGCCTTAAACATTTATAGCTAACTAAATTTTTTATGAGATGCTACTAAGAAGGTTCAATCCATTTCTTAAGAATGATAGCCTGGTCACAGAGAGTCTCTTAGAGAGTGAGTCCAAGTCTTTTTATTCTGAATTGGAATGTTCATCAAATGTTGAGGAGAGCTCAGTAACAACTCCTCCCTATACAATCCCACCTCCTTTATTCAAAATACTAGCCCGCTTTTCTTTTATAACTGTTATAAAGAACAAAATAGCTATAAGGGATAAAGTACAAATTGAAAAAGAAAACACTCTCATGCATCTGGCAATATTAGCATCAGAAGAAGAAAAATTCCTATTCATAGTAAGCAGTGTACAATATTAACATTTAGACATTGTGCTCCCCCAAATGTCATTGCCCCATTTTCTTGCTATTCCAAGTCTGCATGAAATTATAAAATGCCTTTCTTGTACAATCTCCACAACAATGTTTTAGCACACACAAGCACAGTAACACATTATTAATATTTATGAGCCAGGAGAAGTCAGTACAGCTTGGCTTTCAGAAAGGCCACCCTGCCTAGCCTCCTACCATCCAAAAAGTAATAAAATTAGCTCAGAATGGCTTAGTGAAATAACCTGAAAGAAAATATATTTGGATTATAAAAAGGGGAGGGGAGCTGAGGTATAATAAAATGCTAGACCAAAAAGAATACATTAGTAGAATTACCTCTTAAAATTAGTGTTGCATTATAAACTCCAATTTGAATGAAAAGACTAGGTAGCCCAATAATTGGTTTGCAGCACGAGGAGCAGGCATGACAAATTCTACCTTTTCACACTGGGCTTTGTCCATCTTTTGCAGCATAAAGGGTAAACAGGTCATTTCTTGTAAGCAGGTGTCAGGAAAACTACTGGCAAGATTGAGAAGAAATTTCTTTGCATGGTATGTTGGCATATTATACACACACACATATACACACATAATTTTATGTCCCCAAAAGAGAAATGTTGAAACCCTAATTCCCAATACCTCAGAATGTGACCTGACACTATTTAGAAATAGGGTCAATACAGATGGGTTTAGATACGACCAAGCTATACTAGAGGACAGTGGACCCTCAATGTAACATGACTGGTGTTCTTTTTTAAAAAAGAAGAAATCTGGACACAGAGACAGACAGGGAGAATGCCATCTGAGGACAGAGGCAGAGTGTGGAGTGAGGCAGCTGCAAGTCAGGAACATGAAGCTTTGATGGCTACAACCAGAAGCTAAGGAGAGACAAGGAAGGATTCTAGTTAATCTCAGAGGGAACATGGCCCTGCTGACACCTTGATTTCAGACCTCTAGACTCCTGAAATATAAGAGAACAATTTTTTTCTTGTTTTAAGCCACCCAGTTTGTGGTGCTTTGTTACAGCAGCCCGAGAAAATGAATACACACACACACACACACACACACACACAGATGCATGCACACACTTCACAGGGAAAGACTTGGAAGGCAAGACCTAGGAATAGGAATTTGTATATGGCAGTTCAAAAAGATTTATTTTTAAAAATCAACACATACTTTGAGAATAATAAATTACAATTGGCTATAAACATCTTGATTTTTAACATGAATATAAATACAGCAGGGCATCATACATGCATTAAATAATGATACACATCTGGCTATTTAAGGAACCAGAATGGTTTAAAAACAAAGTCAAGCTCTTCCCTTTGAAGGAAAGCACTACAGAGCCCTGATTCCCTAACTACCTCAGCTAGTCTCAAAAGGGGCCATCCAGTAATGAGATCAATTTCTTGTACAAATATTTTCATTCCTCATTGTCACTATGAGATCTTTTGTTTCAGGCTCCATCCTCTTCCATCCAGCTTTCTATAATCGCCTCTCTACTGATCTTACCTCTTTCAAACCATCCTGCTCACTACCACATGATGGTTACTGTATAAAGTGACTCAATGGCCCCTATTTGCATACATCTACACTTCTTAAACCATGTCCAAAGAAACACTCAGTAGGAAATAGAGATAGTGAAAAATTGTGTCTCAAAAAAAATTAGAGTTCTTTACTGAGTGACTCAGTGTCTGTAATATGCCAATGTCTGTGGCAAAATTCCAAGGGGAAAGGTTAATGAACAATGTTTTCCAAACATGTTGAACCATGGAGCCCTTTTTAGTCAAATCTCATGGGACTAGATTCTACATAAGATTTTAAAAGAATATATCCCTAAGGTATTAGTTTATCAAATTAACCTAAATAGCACAAACTCTTACTACCCAGGTTATTTAATTATTCAACAAAGAGTGATTAACCCCAAAACTGGTAGGTGTCAGAATTTGGAAATTTAACCAAAACAGAGCTACATCTTTATTCTAAATGAAAGATAATTTTACTAACAGAGATATGGTAGGTAGGCCAGCAGTGTCAAGAATTTTGCCCTTGGAGTCATTCATCCATTTACTCCTTTATTATTCATTTAGCAAATACTTATATCAGGCCCAGTTCTTGATTCTAGATATGCAATGGAGAACAGAAGATATATGGTCTGAACTTCTAGAGAATACAGTTGAGTGGGCAAAGCAGACAAATTAAAATACAGATTAAAATATAAGTAGGATAATTGAGAAAACTAGGTAATCACATTAGAGGAGCCACCTCACACAACTTTGGATGGGGGGGGCGGATTTCCCAAGAAAAGTGGCATCTACATTGAGCATGGAAGGGGGAATGGGAGGGAACAAACAGAAAAAGGCTGGAGAAAGGGTATCAAATCCCCTTGGTCTCAACTCACTTCTAAGCTCATAGATACTCCCAAAGTGGTATTAATAACAGGTTATACTTCCACTATAAACTCAATAACTGCTATCTCTCCTAGGAGACTGAGAGGATTTTTGGAACAGTCCTAACTTAGAGGGATATAGTTTTATAATCAATAAGTGAAGTCTGCCATAGAGGAGAGGCAGAACCATGTACTTGTCCAACCTACTCAAAATGTTTCTCATTTTCTTTGCAATGGGTCCAAGAGGTATGGAACTAACAGAAACTATCTCAGATTTAGGAATCTGAGATAAAGAAAAGTTAAGAACCTGCCAAGGGAAATATAGCTAGTTAGTGGCAGATCTACACTAAACTAAGTTTTTTTGGCTGCCTGTTCAAGCTTTGGTCTACCACCCCATGACAGAATTATTAGAGATGAACTCATTCAAAAAATAGTCATGAAGCAGCTACTATGTTGTGGCACTGCTTTAAGTATTGGGGATCAAAACATCCCTACTCTGATGGAGCTAACAGAGTACAGCAGGATAAGGAAGTTGGAATTGCCAGGTGTGGAATAACAGGATTCTAGTTCATGAATAGTAGCTGAGGAAGGCCTCATGGAGAAGATGATATTTGAACAGACCTAAAGAAAGTATGGAATTAAGCCATCCGAATATCCAAAGGAAGCTCAATCCTGGCACAGGAAGCCCTTAGGGCAAGAGTGTTGGGTTTCTCAGAAAAGGCAGGGAGGCCCCAGTGTCAGAAGCCAAGTGAGCTGGGAAGACTCTTAGGAAATGAGGTCAGAGAGTAACAAGAGGCCAGAGGATAAAGGGCATTAATAGGTCTTGGTAAGGACTTTGGAAATTGACACTAAGTGAAGTTGGAAGTCACTGGAAGGTAGGGGTAAAGGAACTACATGATTTGATTACAGCTTTAGAAAGTTCACTCTGGCCAATGAGTAGAGTGCACAAAGACACAAAAACATCAAATATGAGATTATTGTAATAATGCAGGCAAAACATGGCAGATGGCAGCATATTAAGGGAATAAGAAGTGGCCAAATTCTGGATGTATTCAGCTAACTTCTTATGAACTGGATGTGAGATATGAAAGAAAGTAGAAAAGACTCTTAAGTTTTAAGCCTGATCTACTGGAAAACTGGAGGTGCCATTTTTTTGGACCAAGGGAATATGGGGTGGGAAACCAGTTCATGTATTATGTTAAAAAGCTAAGAGTGTAATGTTAAAAAGCTAAGAGAAAAAGAAAGTCATCTATATGTTTGCAAATAGACAGACTTACACCATTTAATTGTAATTACAGGTTATATGACAAAGAACTAAATAAAAGCAATCAATAAAAACAAAGGGCATAGCCTGATTACAATGCTAACCTCTTACAATGGCTACAAAATACTGTTTTGAGGTCCTATTTAGATATCAAAGTATATATTTTTGTTAACCATTCACATATGTAATCATATTGTACAGATACAGAAAGAGTAATATACATTACTTCAAATTCTGACCTTTAAATATCAAGGGAAGTCAGTGGTTTTCTTGTTAAAAAAGGTAAAGCTCTATACATAGTAAGTGTAGCTTTCACCAGCACTCAGTATGCCTCTTAAATAAATCTTCTCCTCTTTAGACGCCAAACCTGCAAACATAAAATTTATCATAAACCACTTTGGGTTTAGCAAAATTTGTCTTCAGAGTAAGCAGCGGGTGTGTGGAGGCTGGTGGTGGTGCTCTGTTTAAAGTACATCTAAAGACCTTGTCCTTCTCTTAGTCCCTAGAAGTTGACTTGGAAATCGCTCCCATAGGGTTTAGTAAAAGATTGGTTTAGTGCATTGTGTCCAAAAAGTCATTTCCAACTCACTCACTTAGCCTATGCCCAGGTGTCTCACATTGCCCACATATGTGAAGGAGACCATGGGCCTCTGCCCGTGTTACAGATTAGCTAATTTGTTCACTGGGTCCTTAGAGCAGTAATAAGATTGACCAGAAGGAGGAAAGAAGGAAGGTAATGCAAACAAAGGGAAACCAAAGAGGTCAGAGAGACTTACAATGAAAAACAAGATGGGGGTAGTTAAGGCAAGAGTTTTCCTACCCCACAAGATCAATCCCAGTGCCCCATCTGTGAATGGACACATTTATCTGCTTCTTTGGTCATAATGAAAATAAGTTTGCAGTAATATGCAGGGGGGGAAATGGACAAAATAGTATTTTGAATATGTAATCATTATTTCAGCTGTTACTGGTTTCAGATTGAAGAAGAATCTATTAATTCCTAAGATTTATAATGTGGTTTTTAAAAAAGCTTCCATGTTTCAGAGAAATGACATCTATTATGTAACTATTCTAGTCATCAAATCCTCTAGAATACAGTATAATTATTTCCTATATGGGTCATATGATTACAACTTAAAAGAATTATAGTAATGTCATTGTCATTATCTTATCTCAGATGACCAAGAGAGGGTAGGATATTGATTCACTATTGCCAGCAATTAATTCATCTGTGATGGAATATAAACTCCACTTCAGCATTTTGACTTTAATGTCTCTTTCTTCAGTAGCAAATAGGCATATTTATGCTGAAGTTCCTTTTCTCTTTCCTGTTGTCACTGAACATCTTCCTGTAGACACTCTAGCCTCAAGGGTAGAGGAGTATCTTCTTGTTTCTCAGCTTCTTCAAAAGTGCTTAACTCCAAGTAAGCCAGCTCAGTGTGGTCCCACAAGTTATTCAATTGTTCCCTATAAGTTCCGTAGTAAAAGAGCACATTTTTAAATCTTTTCCATTTTATTTAACATGATGGTAAGGCAAACATATGGCATGGGTGGGATTGGGAAAGCAAGAAAAAGAGGAAATGTTCAATTCTCATTGTGTAAAAGGATCATGAAGGTCACCTAGTCTGTGTCCAATGATACAAACAAGTGATTTTGCAGCCTCTGCAGGAATGTATGTCTGAATGTGAAGCTTGCATCTGCCAAAGGCAGCCATTCTCACTCAGGAAAGCTCTCATTATTTAAAAGGCTGACTGCGGGGTCATATGGGTTCACACTTACAAATGGCACATGATGAAAAGTATGGCAGGGGCGTGGCAATTGGGTTTGCTATCTACCAGAGGCAGGGCTTTCACATCCATCTGTTGTCTATTAAACCCTTTCCCAGAGAATTACCCGGGCTTCTCAAGAGATGGGATGTGGAAGGAAATTCAAGAGCTCAAACTCCTCAAAATATTCACAGGCTCATCCAGCTCACTAAACCCATCATCTCTGGGGAAAAAATGTGACCAAATTTCAAAGTGCATATTCTTATGATGCTTCAATCTTATTTTAGGTGAGACGGGGTACTGTTTTATACCTACAGGTATTGGACTATAAGGATTCTTAGATGGTTTAAAGAAGTAGACTAAAATAGAGGCAACTGATATACCTATTCTATGTTTGTATTGGTTTCCAGAATCTGGGTGGCTGTTAGACTACAGGATAACCAGAATAACTGGCCCAAGATTTTAGGAATTGAAGCTATGTGTATGCCTCTTGATTTGCCTCTGCCTGTATGATTAAATTCTCCAAAGTGAGAAGCAGGGTTAAGTGAAATAATCAGTATGGCAGTGGTATTGGCCAATCACAACAGTTTCAGCTGTGAACAACCAGTCATTGAACTGAAGCAAACCCTCTGAACCTCGTCCTTGAGAGAAAAGGCTCTGTGTGATTTACTCTCTAGCTGCTGTGCCCTGCTCTCATCACCAAGAACAAGGCACTGATTTCATGTAGGAAGACTTCCAACACCTTAAAAGTACTAAGAAAAAAAACAATAAATAATTATGTTTACGTCTGTTCTGTGTTTAGAGGACAAGGAGAAAGAGGCCTAGGAGCTAAAATTACCAAGCACCTACCATGTTCTAGATCATACTGACTCTTCACAAAAATACTATGACAGAAGTATCATCACTCCAGGGTAAGAGGAACTACATGTCTTATAATACGATGGAATTTTAGTTCAAACAGGTCTACTGCTATTGTGCTGGTTCCTACCACCTTTATTTTATTTAATATTACAACTGCATTTTGAATAAGAGTCTGAAGAGCTTCAAACTGCATCTTAGGTCTGAATTTCCATAAACATGGAAATAAACATTTTTATGCTTTCCTTTCATGGGAAAATATGTTTGTTGACTATATGTAAATTAACTGGGTTATGCTTTAAGTATTTTAAAAATTAGGTTACTGAAACATGCTTATTGTTGAACATTTCAAAACTGAAAAATATGTTTTAAAAAATAGAAATCCCATGTAACAAAATAATTTCTATATGATTTATATATTTATATCTCATATATGCATATAAAAATATATTTTTTGTTGTTTCAAAATATGTAGATACGTATATCTCATATAATTTTTTATCCTACTTTTTCATTTTAGTTTATAGCATGGATTTTTCCTACATCATTAGTTTTTGAAAACATTTTAATAGCTTCACAGTATCTCCATGAGTTATTAAATCATCATTTAACAATGCTCTTCAGTTGGCCATATGGACTTTTCCCAGAAATCTGGTATAAGAGTAACATAAACATTCTTTGATTATACATCTTTGTATTTATCTCTGGTATATTTCTAGGCACAATTTCTCTATGAATATTTGCTAGTTCAGCAAGTATGTAATACTGAAGTTTTATTATACATATTTGCTAAACTGCTTTCCAGAATTATGAGGCTTCTTTCTCTCTCCATCTTTCCCAGAATTTAGTATAATTTATTGAAACTTTCTGAAAAGTCCTACCCCTCAAAAGAGAAACAAGTTTTCAAATTATTTGAATTTAAAAAGAAAAAAAATGCTATTTACTGATTTTTCCATTTTGATTATACCCTCTATATTAATATGCTAAGATTTTTTAAAAGCCACATGTATTTCTTTTATTGGTTAAAATATTTAAAATATATTTTCCAAGTCTGTCACTTCTAACTTTATTTATTGTGATTTTTAAATGTTTACTATAGTTTGTGCCTTACCAAAGTTTGCTTCATTGTTTCTTCTTGCTTTTGCATAAATATTTCAAATTATTCTTTTATGGTATCTAGACTTCATGATTGCTTTGGGAATCTTTTCTCTTTTCAAGACTATACAATTATTATATATTTTCCTCTAAACATTTATAATTTTATTATATGAATTTTTAATCCATCTATATTTTATATAGCTAAGTAAGCTAAAAAAAATCTACATTTATTTCAATCCCATTTGTTGACCAGCCTTTTTTTTCTTTATAAATTTATTTTTTATTGGTGTTCAATTTGCCAACATATAGAATAACACCCAGTGCTCATCCCATCAAGTGCCCCCCTCAGTGCCCGTCACCCAGTCACCCCCACCCCCCGCCCACCTCCCCTTCCACCACCCCTAGTTCGTTTCCCAGAGTTAGGAGTCTCTCATGTTCTGTCTCCCTTTCTGATATTTCCCACTCATCTTTTCTCCTTTCCCCTTTATTCCCTTTCACTCTCCTTTATATTCCCCAAATGAATGAGACCATACAATGTCCTTCTCCGATCGACTTATTTCACTCAGCATAATACCCTCCAGTTCCATCCACTTCGAAGCAAATGGTGGGTATTTGTCGTTTCTAATCAGCCTATCTTTCCTCATGGATTTGAAATATCAGATTTATCAAATTCTTAAATACATCTATATTGCATATATGCATATAAATATAATTTTCTATATATGTATACGTACATATGTACAAATACCCCTCATATTATCAGAGAGTGGCCCCTATTAGGCCAATACACCAACAGAATTTGTGAAAAATTATTATAAAACAATATATTGAATTGACATTTACCTTTCACCTTTTGATAACTTGGTGAATGACCATAAAGTCTATGACTTATAACAATAGTTTTTATGAGGCATAAACTTGAACTGTGTGAGCTATGAATTTAGCAAGCAGCAGTGAATCCTTTATGACAATAACTAACATCCCAGCTTTCTGATGCAACTTCTTGGGTTGTTTTTGTTTTGTTATTTTGTTTCTGGTTTGGTTTTTTGCGGGGGGGGGATTTTGTTGTTGTTGCTTGTCATCATGTTCATGATAATTCTATGGAAAAGATCCCTGAAAATTACTAATATTTGGAACAAAAGTGAAAAGATATATATGAGGCAATCAAAGAAATCAATTTCTTATTCAGAAAGTAGGAATACTAATTACTTTAGTTACAGACTTCGAAAGAGTTTAAAATACTAAAGGCTTTGGTTCTATCTGGATGAATTTTACAAAGGACAATATATGGTACAATTGTGGTCATTAATTTGAAAGAATTGAGGAATGCCTGGGTAGCTCAGTCACTTGAGCAATGACTCTGGGTTTTGGCTCAGGTCATGATCTCAGGGTCATGGGATTGAGCCCCATGTCAGGATCCACGCTTGGCACAGAATTTGCCTAAAGATTTCTCTCCCTCTCACTCTGTTCCTCCTCCTCTCTCTCTCTCTCTCTCTGTCAAATAAACAAATCTAAAAAAAAAAAATTGAAAGAATCAAGAAAGGGTATCAGGATCTATGCACTGTATATACCAAGAGTTTATTCTGGCACTTCATACATTTGGTTTAATTTTCAGCAAATGGTTTGATTGTAGAAGAGTATTTGTTTTTCAAAGATTCTGGTTGCTTCATCAAAGTACAGTAAGAAATTAGAAAACATGGAAACATCTGTGAAGGAAAAGAAACTTAAATTGACTATTAGATTTGTAAACTGTAATCTACCAAATGAAAATAAGCCACATAAGAACACTTTTTTGTAAACCAATACATTCAAAAACATCTTGAAACCCATAAATATCCCCCTATTTTAGCAATTATGCCTTAATTTTTTATGTCTCTGCCTTCAACTAGATAAGTAAGATCCTTGAATGAAGGGAACTTACTCTTTCATGTTTATATCTTGAGTACCTGACACACAGAAGATACTCAGTACATGCTTTAGAAATAGATAAATGCCCCTTTTCTGCTCTGGAGTCCAAATACTTGCTCCCAGTAACCCTTAAACAATCACTTTTTTACTCCTAAGAATCATTTGTTGTAATGGATGCCTTGGGGCATTGTCCAGAAACACCTTTGGGACTGAAGTGCTCATACTTTTGGTTACCAAGAGTGTTAACTGTTTTTAACACATAGGGAGACCCTCTCTGGCAACTATGCTCTATTGAAAAGATCTGCCTCACTCAGGTTTTTGCCCATCTACCCTAACCCCCCACTCCAGGACAGCCTTCATCCAGTGATTGTCAAGGCAAGGCTATAGTCCTCCTTGTCTTAAGGGTCATCCCAGCTCCAGGTGGAACTTGTACTGCAACTACTTTGAGGTTCAGCCTTTCCTATTTTCCAGGCATGCTTCTCTCTCCAACTATATTATTCCCTAGAGCACTCCCCAGAAAACCTCCTATGTAATATTAACTGCCTCGAATTCTATTCCCTGGAACCTACTCTAAAACACTCGTGGAGCTTTATAAAAATATAGATTTCTTTGACTACAGCCTTAGCCACATTTTTCTAGATAGGTCTCCTACGGCAATGGAGACAAAAGCAAAAATAAACTACCAGACTACACAAAATTAAAAGGTTTTACACAGCAAAGGTAACAATCAAAAACCAAAAAGGCAACCTACTGAATGGGAGAAGATATATGTAAATTATATATCCAATAAGGAGTTAATATCCAAAATATATAAAGGACTGAAACAATTCAACACCAAAAAATCCAATTAACAATGGGCAGAGGAGCTGAATAGACATTGTTCCAAAGACGACAGATACCAAATAGACACATGAAAAGATGTTCAACTTCACAAATCATCAAGAAAATGCAAATCAAAATGCAGTGAGATATCATTTTACACCTGTCAGAATAGCTATAATCAAATGGACAAGAAAACAAGTGTTGGTGAGGATGTGGAGGAAAGCAATTCCTTATGCACTGTGTGAGAATGTAAATTGGTGCAGCCACTATGGAAAACAGTATGGAGATTCCTCAAAGAATTAAAGGCAGAAATATCTATGATCCAGTAATTCCCCTACTGGGTATTTAACCAAATAAAAACACTAATTTGAAAAGATATATATGTACCAATATGCTTATTGTAGCATTATTTACAAGAGTTAAGATACAGAAACAACCCAAGTGTCCATCAATAGATGAATAAAAGAAGGTGTGGTGTGTGTATACACATATGTGTGTATGTATGTATACATACATACATGCATATATACAGTGGAATATTACTCAGCCATAAAAAGCATGAGATCTTAACCATTTGTGACAGAGACATAGAGACTATATCCTAAGTAAAATAAGTGAAACAAAGACAAATACCATAAGATTTCACTTACATGTGGAATCTAAAAAACAAAACAAACAGACTCCAAAATACAGAGAACAAATTGATGGCTGCCAGATATGCAGCGGGTGACAGGACGGAAGAAATAGATAAATGGGATTAAGAGGTCCAAACTCCCAGTGATAAAATAAATACATCATGGAGATGGAAAAATACAGCATAGGGAATATAATCAACAACATTGTAATAACCCTGTTTGGTGACATGATGACTATACTCACCACAGTGAGCACTGAGTAATGTACAGAATTATTGAATCAATATGTGGTATACCTGTAATTAATATAACACTGTGTATTAGTATTTCAATAAAAAATAGATTTCTAGACATCATTTTTTGATCTACTAAAATTGATTTTTAAAGCATGTGAATTTTAGTTTTGTAAGTTATATGCCAAAAGTTTGCCTTATAAAGTTTCTCTTTCCATTAAAATACCAGCCTGTTGTTTCACTTCCAGAGAAATTTCAGGCCTGAGGACTAATTGCTAAGTGGTTGTTGACCTTTTTAAAAAGTCTTGATCTTATAACACTTCTCAGCTAATGTCTTCTTTTAGTATCTTTCATCTAAATTGGGCACATAAAAGTTTGTTATTTCTTATATTTGCTTAGGCAGACATCTATTAATAGGTGATTACAAAGCTGTGCCCTCTAATTTGTACCAATAAGACCTTTTTCAAGGCAAATAATTCATTAGAACCATTGGAAAAGGAATTAGGCTCAACATATACAATACTCTATGGTCTACAATGAAGACTCCATCTACATGTGTTGTAATCCCCAAATCCTGTTTCTAACTCTGTCACTATTATCTTTCAAATAAAGGCAAGGGAATAGGTCTGATCATCAATACTGCAATTTTATGATTCTCCTTAGTCATCTCTTTGTCTCTTAAATAACAGCTGTGGTGACCACACATGTCACCTGTGTAATAAGACATTTTACAAAACCATCCATGTGATGGAAATCTCTTCATTCCAAAAAACTGTATAAAACTGTAAAATAACTGTATAAAATACAAAGACCGAGAGCAAATATTTTTATTTGCAAAAATTCTTTAAAAATAAACCTATTGGGCCAACAGTTGCAAATAAATTAATTAAATAAGCACCTTTCTGCCCCCCCTTTGGCTGTTTTGATTTCAATGAGCTTTCTACTTTCAGCCCGTTTCTGCAATATAAAGAGATTGGCTCTGGAATATAACTAGCAAAAATAAAAAGAAAGATGAGAATTTTACATTGAGACTGGGAATTTGTGTGCCAAGATTCAATCTGTGGTGCCTGGAAAAGTGCTGAGACCTCAAAACTTTGAAAAATTTGTTTTTGAACAGAAATGCTGACACCACTTATCTGTATCAATTCAGCTCTGAATTGTGTGGGTGCAGTGTGCTGCTTTCACTACTTGAGACATTCTGCCTAACTGTGAGGCAGGCAAACAACAGAAAATTGTTTCTGTGACTGTATTCTTGGACATTACCTGGGAACACATGCAAAGACATGTTCTCAGTGTCATGGGAAGAAATAGGAGTCAATCACCTAAATGGCTTAAGTAAATGCAATCCCCTAACACTACCACAGTACTATAATCCCTCCAAATTTGGAACTATTTTCTAATTGGACAATCACCTAGAGAAAGGCTGGCAAACTATCACCTCAGGTCAAATCCACATTTTTTATATAGCCTGTAAGTTAACACTGGTTGTTACATTTTGAAATGATTGTGGGGTGGGGGGGGGAGGGGAGGGAGTCAAAAGAAGATTTCACAATATGTTTCACAAAATTCCATTTCTATCTATAAATAAAGTTTTATTGGAATATAGCCATATTAATTTGTTTATGTACTGTCTAGGGATGCTTTCATACTACAATGGCAGAGTACAGTGGTAGCAGCAAAGACCTCTGTCCTACAAAACATAAAATATCTACTATCGGGCCTTTTACACAAAAAGCTGGCCAACCCCTGACCTAAAACATTGCAATTTACAAGGCTTTTTGATATGCATCAAATTTAATCCAGTGGAGAGCATTATGTCTATTCTACAAAGGAAAATAAAAAGAAATGGCTTGTCCAAGGTTATACAGCCAGTATGGAGAGTTACTCACATTCTTTCACATTATCACAAAGCTTCTCTACAAATAAGTGTTATAAATCTTTAGTAATACTCATTAGTATTTGGTTTGTAAAAAAGTTGCCATCTTTTCATTTCTCAAAACCATAATCAAAAGTAATTGCTTAAAGCCCAGCACTTTAGAGTATTTTGGTGGTGAAGGGCCAAGGATTAAACTCTTGAAAAGCATATTTTCCCTGACAACATTAACTAACAGACTTGTCACTCAAAAGACAAACAGAAGTTTCTCCCTTCAATTGCCCAGATACTCCAATGCAATGGAGGAGAATCCTGAACATGTCATCTTTCTTTTCTCTTGGACTCCTTAATATTTCTCATGCAGATATAGCAGATCTTTCTGACAAGGTCAAATTCTTCTGAAATTGAGTTACTAAAGCAATTTTGTACATTTTCTCTGAACATGCCATTGGCCTTGGCCTAAAAATACTATTCAAGCAGAAAAAAGTTTCATCTTTTCCACTAGGTTTTCCCTCCACATTTTGCACTTGAATAACTACAGAATTTATATTCTTAATCTTTATACCTATCTTCTTTTTATATGTGTATACATATGAGAGAGAGAATATAACAATTATCAATTGATAACCTTATTAAATGCTTCATAAATACAAGGAGTAGGTAACATTCTACTAAGAATAATGGCCAAGTAAATACTTAAATCCAGGAAGAATGAGTTTTAGCCCCTGCTTGACCACTAAATATAGGACTTTGGGAAACTCCCTGGACCTCCCCAGATCTATTTCTTCACCCATATGATAAGAGAGACCACATGACCTTTATGGGCCATTCCTGTTTAAAATTCTCATTAACTCTGAATATGTGTTACATTGTCATTTAAGCCAAACCTCAATTTCACTATTTCTAAATCAGAGATAAGACCTATGACACAGGTGGTTAATTAAAGTAAGAAAGTATTTAGAGGACATAGCACGCAGTGTTCCAAAGATGGTAATATGATAACCCTGTGTTATAGATCGTTTCACTCATGATAAGCAGTTAAAGAAGAGGCTAGAAAGCAAGAATCAGACAGAAAGTCTGATTCTTTTTTTTAAGTTACAAAAATTCATGACAAAACTTCTACTTGGTACACAGGACTATTCTTGCCCTGCTCACGTGAGGCAGGTAAGATCCCAAGCCCTGGCTGGCTCTTCTCTGTCCTCCTCACTCATCTTTGCACAGACCAAGAGCATGAACTGTGGTCCTTCCATACTCAAAAGAATGAGAAAGGCGCTCGAATACACTACCACTTTTCATAGTGAAAGATCTTATTTGATAGCTTATGAAATAATCTCTATTATATATTCTTTTATAAACTCAAGTTGTTTCCAGTTTCATTAAAACAAGCTCTGCCTCAAGATTAAAATTTATAATCTTAAAATTTATTAAGTATGACTTCTCAATTGTCATGAGTATTTTTATATTTTGATTTAAAAGATCCTAATTTGAATTTTTTCAATACTATGACTTTATTACAGTCACCAAAGTAGTTTACATTTTTTTAATATTTTATTTAATTATTTGAGAGAGAGAGTTTGAGTGTACAAGCAGGGGGAAGGACAGATGGAGAAGGAGAAGCAGACTTCCTGCTGAGCATAGAGCCCAACATGGGGCTCAATCCCAAGACCCTGGAATCATGACATGAGCCAAAGGCAGACACAACCAACTGAGCCACCCAGGCGCCCCCAAAATAGTTTACATTTAAACTGATCAATCACACCTCAGAGACTGCTTAGCACCATCACATTAACCTTTAAAAAGTTAACATTTCTTAACTGATAACAACAAAACAGGGATATATAGCAGAAGCACCCGATATTGAGCCAAAAGCTCTTTAGTTCTTTTCTAATCTCTTTCCATAAAGTCATATCGTTTGTGGGTTAAATCTCTTATTCTATATGTCTGATTATTTATCTGAATGCACAGTCAACAATACCAGTCTTGGTAATGTTCTTAGATTCAACATTTAAGGTTACAATGGATTAAATTGAATACCCTCATCAGGATTTAAATATAATTGGATGAAGCCAAGGCTTGATTAAAAGTAAATGAAAATACGGAAAGTACTTAAGAACAATTAACCTATTTCTTAGGCTCATTTATCCATTTATTCATACTATGCATTTCCAAGCAATACTACCACAGACCCTGGAGACTCTATGCCCACTATCAAGGGACAGTGAACCAACAGGATTAATAGGGGATGATAAGTGCTGGGAAGGAAATGTGCCCCTGTTTATGGGAGTATAGATGAGAGGCATGTGGATTAGACACTTGGGATGTGACAACATTATTTGGTGTTAAAGAACCAGGAAAAAATTAGTTATATAAGGGGAAGGAGATAAAGAGAGATTTGAGGTTGAAAAAATGCACATGGAAAATCACAATGGTATATACCACAACACAAATGACTAAAACTAGGTAGTCACAGGAGGAGTATGCAGTATTTTGGGAAAGTGACCAGAGATAAAAATGTCAGGCCACGAAGAGCCGTATTTGCCATGCTAATGAGCTTGAACTTCAACCTGAAAGCTCTGGGAACCCAGTGAAAGATATAAGCCAGGGAATGACTACTCAGGTTTGACATTATGAAAGATATAAAGACAAGTTTGATTTGGGATAAGTAACGAATGGTGAGAGACTTGAGGAAGGTAGACAATTTAAGAGTCTAGTGAAGTAATGCAGACAGTAAACTGTGAGTTCATGTAGGAAGAACCCTGGGAGAAGGACAGAGAAGCAGCAAGGAAATGTGGTGCTTTATTAGAAATAATGAGTAAGTGAATGAGAAAAATTTAGAACAACTCCTGGATTTAGGATATGGACAACTGCATGGATTATGACACTATGCACTATAAAGGGGTGCATAGAAGAAACATTATTGATCACTTTCTATTTTATTTTAAAATTTCCTTTTAAAATAAAAGGAATTTATTACATATAAGGAATTTCACTTATAGGAAGGACTTACTTTCTTAGTTTTCAAAAAAGTTCTAAAGAGCAAGAATACTAGACAATAAACACAGAAAAGATAGGCAAAGATGGCATTGTGAAAAATGTTCACATCTGCCCATGTAGAATAAACAGCATCATGAGTTTTGGGGAGAAAACAAGACAAAGTTAGAAAGGAAATTCAATGCTTGATTTTCAACGTTCAAAAAAAAAAAAATGAAGAAGAGTAAAGAAAGGTATACTACAACTCCCAGAAAAAAAAGACAGAAAATTTTTCAGACAGAAAGAGTCAAGGAAATAGGATGATTTGATAAGAAGTGGTACTGTCACACAAGAAACTATTTCAAAGGTTAAAAAAAAAAACAGCAAATGATCATTTTTAAAAATATTTTATAGAAACTATCAAGATTTGACTACTTAAATGCATGCATAGGGGGAGGTCAGATAATTTAGGAATTACATCTATATTTAGATCTAAAAGCTATCAAAATGAAAAATGGCAGCATAATTTCACTTTGTTGAAAGCAGCTGCAAATGTTCATACACAGCATTACAATATCCTATAGAAAGAGTAGCTCAGATCTAATGCTTTGGTTATAATAAACAAATTTGCAATTAGGAGACATTTTTAGTCCTATACAAGTATGCAGAAACAAAGCCAGAATTCACTTTTCAAGAAAAAAAAAATTGGCAAAGTTTCCTAAACAGAAGCCCCACTTACACCAAATCTGGTACTGTTGGGTGCCAGACATCCACAGCAGGCACAGACGGTGGAGCTCCTATTGCTTGCTTCACAGATTGCTGTCTGGTTACAATTTCTAGTCATATGTGATTCGATGGAGCAGAGAAAACCCCCTGGCTTTCCTCTATTAGTTCTGCATCCATTGCTCCATCCATCAAAAGCAAAAGTAATTGCCCACAAAAATTAAGCCTAGGTATGCCTCTACTTATCCATGTAGCATACCTTTACTCCTATGCAAAGTTAAAGGAATGATTTGATTTACAAGTTGTCAAGCAAGCACAGGTTAAATAAGGCTGATGAGTCAAGAAGCATTCTCAGTGTCATCCCTGCATCTAACTTCCAAAAGCTCTACATCTTTCCTTCCTTCCTTGATTTCTACCCTGAAATGAAAGGAAGTTTCATTTCTTGAATTAGGGGCCAAAACCATTATCACTGCATTGTCTCTTTCAGGGTGGGGGTGGGGAGCGTTTACATGAGATCAATTAATCATTCACACACCCATTCAAACATTTGTATCATGCACCTACTGGATGTTAGGTGCTATGCCATCACCAGCAATAGAAAAGTAAGCACGGCATGTTTGAAAGCTTACAGAAACATCTAATATGGAAAGATGGTTATATCTTTAAAATATAATCTGATAGATGCTATAACAGAGATATGAGCAAAGTGTTGAAAATCCAGAAGGAAGAAACTAGAAATGGTGATCTTTTATTAACCATGCATCTTTTAAAAGCCCCTTCTTCCATCAAACATAGAAACAAGGACATTTCAGATGGCTTTTTGATAGTGCAATGTGTATTTACTCCACAATTTACAATTTCGAAGAGGATTAAGGAAAAGCTAAGGCTCTTGTCTCCCTACTGAATCATACTCTTTCTCCTACTGAATTATGCCAAAAATCAGAACTTTACAAAAAAAAAAAAAAAAAACAAAACACCAAATCCTGTATTCACTTAAAAATTTTAACACCAGAGACTCGACATACACACACACTTCATATAGTAGTCTCTGCACATAAATTTCCATTTATTCTTATCCTGACATACATCATGCAGGACTATGGTTCATCGCAAGTGCCAGTGCCCCAGAAGAGGGTATACCCTCCTTTATATCAATATTTACTGAAAATTATGCTCAATTTATCTTAAAAAAGGTGAGAGGGAACAGTGAAAGCACTACAAATGGAAACTTTCTAAAAAGTGTGGCAATTTTAGATTTTCAAAGATCTATATTTAGGAGTTCTAAGATTAGGGTTGACCAACAAAACATCACTTTTCCTCATCTCTAACTTCAAGACTTACTTCTTTCCCACATCTCTATCTTGACAAATTGTTTGGGGTTCATGTAGCTTCTAAATTATTTTTAAAAATGGAAACAAGAGTTTCCGATAAGAGAAGTAGAACTAGCAGTTACCTTCTATACCTAATTTTCTTTTTTTTTAATTTTTTTATTTATTTATGATAGAGAGAGAGAGAGAGAGGCAGAGACATAGGCAGAGGGAGAAGCAGGCTCCATGCACCGGAAGCCCGACATGGGATTCGATCCCGGGTCTCCAGGATCGCGCCCTGGGCCAAAGGCAGGCGCTAAACCGCTGCGCCACCCAGGGATCCCTATACCTAATTTTCTGAATATTTCTCACCTCACTTAAAATAACACTTCAGAGCAATTGACCATAAGATTAAATTAACAATCTCATTTGTTTGCTTTTTAAAGATTCATTTATTTGAGAGAGAGGAAGAGTACAAGTGGGAGGGTCAGAGGGAGAGGGAATCTCAAGCCAACTCCATGCTGAGCACAGAGCCAGACACAGGGCTCCATCTCACCAGCCTGAGATCATGACCTGAGCTGAAATCAAGAGTTGCATGCTTAACTGACTGAGCCACCCAAGCCCCTCAACATCTTGTTTTAAAACATTATAGACATTTTTATTTCTATGACAGAAAAAGCCCTAACACGTTAACCAAATGAAAATATTAAAAGAATATATGTCTAAAACTATGTGAAGGGCAGCTTCCAATATAAAAATCCATTTGATCAAGATTCACCTTCAGAAGGGAATAAAGACCAAGAGGATTGTGGTTGTGTTAAAAACAAACAGTTCTAATATTTTTAAAGGTGGACATGGAAATATTTACAGATGCCGTGATATAATCTGGACTCTTGCTTCAATATAATATTGGGAGAGATGAGGTGGAATTACAGTTTGGCCATAATTTGATCATTAACTGAAGCCAGGCAATGGTACATGAAGATTAATTATATGATTCTGAATATTATTTTGTGAATACTTTTTAAAAAAAGAAAAATAGGGATGCCTGGGTGGCTCAGCGGTTGAGTGTCTGCCTTCAGCTCAGGGAGTGATTCCAGGATCCGGGATGGAGTCCCACATTGTGTTCCCTGAGAGAAGCCTGCTTCTCCCTCTGCCTAGGTCTCTGCCTCTCTCTCTCTCTCTCTCTGTGTGTGTGTCTCATGAATAAATAAATAAATATTTTTTAAAAATAAAAATAAAGAAAAACAAAATAAATGGTCACCTAGCAGACTATCAGGGGAAATGATTCAAAACCAGGACATCATTTGCATGAGAGATGTTTCACATTCACATCATATTTATTTCTTAGAACACCTGTGCATTAGCCAAGGACGTTAGGTACCACTGATAGGGATATCCAAATAATATCCTCACACAGACACACACGTAGCATCTTTTCCCTAATAACTAGTGCTTTCCAAACATACTATTATATTTAACAAGAACCCACAATAAAACACTCTCAATCCTCACATACATATATTTAAGAATAATATCACTGTAGAAATATTTTCCCTTGTTAGAGATGGTTTTGCTTTTACTCATTGACTCTCTTTTTCTTGATCTAGACTAAGCATTCTGAAAGTATACCACCTCCATAGGAAAGGTTTTAGTTCTTGAAATTTTATAGCTACATATATAAAAGGTGCCAGTTGAGTACTTCTTAAGTTTTGTTTCTACTGGCATTATTTGTGAGTATCAAGATATATATATCTATATATCTATATATATAGATATATAGATATATATAGATATATTTATAACAATTGTGTACAAAGACTTTATCACAGAAAAATGATAGATGTGGTTGGTACACAAAATCCTGCTGCAAACATACTGATTTACTTAGGAGTGAGTAGTGTTTGTGGCACTGAATGTTTTCTGCTATAAAGCATGAAGCAGCTTAGGCCTTTAACCACTTTGAGCAACCATGAGTGCATTAAAGGATTCATAAAAGAAGCACGCATGATAGAAAGGAAACTACCTTCCACACAACCTATATACCCACCTAGTCTAGTTGTACATATTATTTGAAGTATATACTACAGAAAGACAGGATGTAGAATTCTCATTTACAATGTCTACATCATTCTTTCCATATTAAGTGATAAAAGAAAGTAAAAGCGAACAATTTCAAATAAGAAATGTAGAACTAGCAGTTACCTTTTTAACAAGTTTCATTTTCTGAGTATTTCACTTCTCCCAAAAAATGATTCTATGCAGCAAATATCCATTAAAGAATGTAAACAATCTTGTTTTTAAGATGCTGGAGAAATTTTTATTTCTCTGATAGGAAAAATCTAACATGTTAACCAAACTAGAGTACAAACAGATGTCTAAATCTAGAGAGAGAGACACACACACACACACGACTCAAAAAGGCATTAATCACAACATAAAGTACAGTAACCATGGCAATCTGTTTCCAAAGTGGTAAATCACAACCAGGATTTTTCAACAATTTAGGGTATTCCCAGGTATCTCACATATTGCTACAAAAATAATTCAGCCCTGGTGGCTCAGCGGTTTAGTGCCGCCTTCAACCAGGGTGGGATCCTAGAGACCTGGGATTGAGTCCCATGTCAGGCTCCTTGCATGGGACCTGCTTCTCCCTCTGCCTGTGTCTCTGCCTTTCTCTCTCTCTCTCTCTCTCTCTCTCTCTGTTTCTCATGCATAAGTGAATGAAATCTTTAAAAAAAAATACAACAATAACAACATAAATGTCACTTGATTTTCTTTACACTATGTTGCAGCACTTCAGAGGGGGGTTGAAATGACAAAAAAAAGGAGGAGCATCACTAAAAATAAATTAAGTGTTTTGAATTTTCAAAAATTTTAAATCACTTCTTTTGGGCAAATAAATATGAAGCTGTGGATTCTTTTCAAATAGCATTGGATAATGTGACTTGTTCTCACAAAAGTGAATGTGCCCAGGGACTTCAACTGAGCTTCTCCTTTGCAGATTAGAGCAGGGATTTCCAAGAGGTAGACACTGATCATCAGTGCTCTTCTCATGTGTTCTGTCAATTTCTCTTCCCTCTGAGGCTCCCATACCTTCGCAAATATCAACATTTACTTTCCTTCACACCTTTCCTTTAAGAAACTTAGAATGATAGAACAAAAAGAACATACATGGGGAAAAGAAAGTTGCAACTTTTACTATGAGTTTGGCTACAAACTACCAGTATACCTTGAATAAGTATGTTCAGTGCTCAAAATTTTATTTTCTTTAATCCAAAAAATAAAGAGACTGAACTAAAGGTTCCAGCTCTAATATTTTCTAAATATGTAAATCAGGCATAACTTCTTTTAAATTACAGAACTGATATTGATGTATAATTTTCATCTCATGGTGTCACTGATTAAAGCTGCAACTTCTCATGACTTTGCCCTAAAGATTGTGTATTTTTGATGACACGTTACTCTCTGTAGAAAACCCAAAAGATTCCACCAAAAAAAATTGCTAGAACTGATATGCAAATTCAGCAAAGTCATAGGATATAAAATCAACAGAGAAATACGTTGCATTTCTATACGCCAATAATGAAGAAGCAAAAAGAGAAACTAAGGAACTGATCCCATTCACAATTGCACTAAAACCTATAAGATATATAGGAAATAAACCTAGCCAAAGAGGCAAAAGATCTGTTCTCTGAAAACCATAGAATACTTAAGAAATTAAAGAGGACACAAAGAAATAGAAAAATATCCCATGCTCATGGATAGGAAGAACAAAAAGTTAAAATATCTATATTATCCAACGTAATCTACAAATGTAATAAAATCCCTATCAAAATACCACCACAGCATTCTTCACAGAGCTAGAACAAACAATCCTAATATCCATATGGAATCACAAAAGACTCTGAATAGCCAAAGCAATCTTAAAAAAAAAAAAAAAAAAAAAAAAGCTGGAGGCATCAAATTCCAGACGTCAAGCTATATCACAAAGCTGTAGTCATCAAGAGAGTATGGTATAGTACTGGCATAAAAACAGACATATAGATCAATGGAATAGAATAGAGAACCCAGAAATGGACCCTCAACTCTATGGTCACCTACTCTTCAACAAAGCAGGAAGAAATATCCAGTGGAAAAAAGACAGTCTCTTCAACACATAGTGTTGGGAAAACTGGACAGCAATGAGCAGAAGAATGAACTGGACCAGTTTCTTATGCCATACACAAAAATAAATTCAAAATTGATCAAAGACCTAAGTGTAAGACAGAACCATCAAAATCCTAGAGGAGAAAATAGACAGCAACCTTTTTGACATCAGCCATAGCAACTTCTTACCAGACACATCACCAGAGGCAAAAGAAACAAAAGCAAAACTGAACTACAGAGAAATGACCAAGATAAAAAGTTTCTGCAGAGCAAAGGAAACAGTGAACAAAACTAAAAGGCAGCCTATAAAATAGGAGAAGACATTTACAAATGACATATCTGATAAAGGGTCGGTATTCAAAATATATGAAGAATTTATCAAACTGGGGATACCTGGGTGGCTCAGCAGTTGGGTGCCTGCCTTGGGCTCAGGTTGAGATCCTGAGATCCAGGATCGAGTCCCATATCAGGCTCCCTGTGAGGAGCCTGCTTCCCCCTCTGCCTATGTCTCTGCCTTTCTCTCTCTCAGTCTGTGTCTCTCATGAATAAATAAATAATTCTTTAAAAAATAAGAATTCAGGGCAGCCCAGGTGGCTCAGCGGTTTAGCGCTGCCTTCAGCCCAGGGTGTGATCCTGGGGTCCCGGGATCGAGTCCCACGTCAGGCTTCCTGCATGGAGCCTGCTTCTCCCTCTGCCTGTGTCTCTGCCTCTCTCTCTCTGTCTCTCATGAATAAATAAATAAAATCTTAAAAAAAAAAAGAATTTACCAAACTCAGCACCCAAAAAACAAATAGTTCAGTTTAGAAATGGTCAGAAGGGTGACATGTGGGTGGCTGAGTAGTTGAGTGTCTGCCTTCAGCTCAGGGCGTGATCCTGGGATCTGGGATAGAGTCCTAGCAGGAAGCCTGCTTCTCCCTCTGCCTGTGTCTCTACCTGTGTGTGTGTGCCTCATGAATAAATAAATAAAATCTTTTTAAAAAAATGGTCAGAAGATATGAATACATTTTTCCAAAGAAGATATCCAGATGGCCAACAGACTCATAAAAAGATGCTCAACATCACTCATTATCAGGGAAATACAAATCAAAACCATGAGGAAATACCACCTCACATCTATCAGAATGGCTAAAATTAACAATTTAGGAAACAGATGTTGCAAGGATGTGGACATGGGAAACTCTCTTACACTACCAGTAGGAATGCAAACTACTACAGCCATTCTGGGAAACAGTATGAAGGTTCCTCAAAAAGTCAAAAATCTAACTACCCTATGACCCAGCAATTGCACTACTAGGAATTTACCCAAAGGATACAAAAATAGTGATTCAAAGGGGCACATGCACTCCAATGTTTATAGCAGCATTATCAACAATAGCCAAATGGAAAGAGACCAAAAGTCTATTGACAAATGAGTAAATAAAGAGGTGGTACACACACACACACACACACACACACACACAAACACATGTACACACACACAAACACACACACACAATGGAATGTTACTCAGCCATCAAAAAGAATGAAATCTTCCCATTTTCAATGATCTGGATGGAGCTGGAGTGTACTATGCTAGGCAAAATAAGTCAGAGAAAGAAACACTGTACGATTTCACTCATACGTGGAATTTATGAAACAGATGAACATATGGGAAGAAAAAAGAGAGAGAGAAGCAAACCATAACAGACTATTAACAATAGAGAACAAACAGGATTTTTAGAGGGAGGTGAGTGGGGAATGGGCTAAATGGGTGATGGGTATTAAGGAGTGCACTTTTTGGGATGAGCACTGGGTGTTGTATGTAAGTGATGAATCACTAAATTCTACTCTGAAGCCAGCATCACACTATAAGTTAACTAGAATTGAGATAAAAAATTTGAAAAAAAAAAAAAACTAAGGCTATACATTTTTAAAAATTTTATGTGATTAGACAATAGTCTAAATATTTCTATGAAACTCTAACTTATTAAAAGTATACAGAGAAAAAGCTAGAACTAAGGGAAACAAGTATTTATTTCGACAAGGGTAATATATGGTACTAAGTTAAATTCTGACAATTTATAAGTGGAGGGAAATTCAACAGTCTAAACGTTATTCTTTATAACCTTTTTCTCTGAAAAGGAATGTCTGAAGGATACCAAGGCAACATGACAAAGCAACTTTGAAATCCTTAGAAGGTAATTTCCATGGCACATATTGTTTACAACCAGCTAACATATCATATAATCAAGTTACACTTCTAAGGGAAAAATGATCACATTTGTCTCTATCAATTAAGAGGAGAGGGGAAAAAAGAGCAATATAGAAATTAACATATGTAATGTGTGATTGTGACTTGGAAAGAATATTTCACCTAAAAAAAACAAAAACAAAAAGAAAAACTATTAGGGACACCCGGGTGGCTCAAAGTTCTGCCTTTGGCTCAGGGCGTGATCCTGGAGTCCTGGGATCAAGTCCCTCACCTATGTCTATGTCTATGTCTATGTCTCTATGTCTCTGCCTCTCTCTCTCTCTCTCTCGAATAAATAAAATCTAAAAAAAAAATTAAAAGAAAGTTCACTAGAGAGTAAACACAATATGAAAAATCACCACCACACAAGAGGAACTGTGAATGGTTGTCAAAAGAGGCTAACATATGCCCCTGAGGAGAATCGCTCCTGCAAACAGACACTTGGCACAGACTCCATCTCTCACTCTGATTATGTGTAAGGTGTCTACAAAACTACCTGTCCAGTTACAAACATTTACTGAAGGTACTCATACAGATCTCATCTGTGCTGCTGACATCAGACCACAGCAAAATTTCACTAGCTTTGGGGAAAATAAATGGCACGTATTCTCTGAAAAAATTAACATCATTATCTTAAAACTGTATATTTTCAACTGTTCCTTTTATAAAAACTCTAAATATTGATGACTCTGAAGCTATATTTACATAAAATGGTATCTCAGAAGGTCTACTAAAACTTCCCTATCCTCCAAGATCTAGAAAAGTTCTCAAGGATTACCTTGAACCTCTAAACTGAGATTCAAGGCCATACAGTAGATCAAAATAAACTCTTCCCATCTTATCATATCAAACACCTTAATTTTTTGCTAGCGCTACTGTTTTCAAAATCTCTCACATTTCATCCCAAATGGCTTATCAAGTATTTTTCCCCAAAACACAGTACCTTCCCTAGAAGTAATTATGGTGCTAGTTGGATACAATAATTTTTTAAAAGCTTGATAGAAGTAGTTGAATTCATAACACAAAAGTTCACAAATAAGAAACTGCACTGTTAAGAATAAATTTAAAGTTATTTTACACTTTAATTATTTTCTTGATTCAATTCTATTAAAATTGTTTTAGAAAATTATGTAAGCTTATTGTTACCCACACCTCTGTTAGGAAGCTGCTCTGTACTCTGACAAGGAATTTGACAGTAGTCCAAGTGATCAAGTGAACTCTGAATTATTAACTAGATAGACTTTCTCTTGACCTAATCATGGATCCTGTATTTCAATTAGGTTGAATTGCCTTTTTTTTCTTTTTTAGCACTAGTCAATCTCTGGCCTATATTGTATACATGCACCTTTCATGAAGCCTCACCTTGTTTCCACATCTAGATTACATATTCTATAAGCCTAGGTCATTACTCTGTGCTTTTATCATACTTAATAAATACAAATGTTTATAATTAAAGACTTTATCATGGACCTAATCTTAAACTTTATATTAAATGAGACTCCTTAATTAAACCTTATCTATTCATCCTTGCATAAACATAGCAGAAATGCTGTTTTTGTTTCTGTCAGAAAGGGAAATATCACAGGTAAAAGGGAAAAGCAGAGACAAACCCATTCCAATTTTTACTTGGAAAATTTAAACATCCATAAGGATCCTTCACAAAGAACATAAGAGGTATTGGGATGCCTGGGTGGCTCAGTGGTTGAGCATCTGCCTTTGGCTCAGGGTTTGATCCTGTGGTCCTGGGATCGAGTCCCGCATCAGGCTCCTTGTAGGAAGCCTGCTTCTCCCTCTGCTTAAGTCTCTGCCTCTCTGTGTGTCTTATGAATAAATAAAATCTTTAAAAAAAAAAAAAAAGAACAGGTATTGAGAGAAAAAAAATTAGAAAGTACAAGGCTACCAAGGTTACAATTATTCTGTTCACAGAACCAGCAGTGTCCTCCTTCATTCATCATATATGCAAGGAATGTCATATGCCTCTACATACGAGTTCTGCAAAATTCAGCAAATGAGTTGGTTCCATTACAAAGTTAGCAATTTATAAGAGATCCAGTCTTCTTTAATTTGGGGGTCTAGTGCTAGGCAAGGTGATTAGATACAGACTTATACAGATAAGTAACTATCTCAGAATGCAAAGTAATGCCTTTTATTTCCTAACACGGCACATGAAATGCTTAGTCATTATGAGGACAGACCAAGAACCACTTTTCTCACACAACTCTAAGTTAAAGCATAATATGGTCACACAGTAACAAAACAGTCTATGAATACTGAAAACAAGAAATAGATATCAGCATGATTCATGTGGGAAGAAAAGAAAAGTTATGAAAATGCTTTCACTTTATCATTCTAAATCCTGGCTAATTTTATAGCCAACAATGATGCACATCTCATTTTGACCTATGTATAATAGTCACCAATGCAAATAAACCTAATAAAATGAACAAAATTAACAAATAAAATTTCACTGTCTTCTAGTGTGAACATGGGATCAGAAGGAAAAAACATTTCCACTTCCTAAATAGGATACAAAATTAACAAGATAAAAAGAAAAAAAGTTAATCTCTGTTTCTTCCAGCAAGTGTGTAAGGATAAATCTGCACATCTGACAAACTTGTACAAGCTCCCGAAATGAAAGGAGAGTGGACAGAAAACTTACATAGAAGTTACTGTAACTAAAGGCAGAGATGGCCCTTCCATGGCAGATTTCCAAAGATATCAGCAAAAACACTTTCTCAACTTGTATGGTACCCTGAGGTGTTAAAACTTTATTTTCTGTATGCTAAACTGTCTTGTCAATAGAGTAGAGGTCTGGCAGAATGAGAAGACGTGAAGGGAAAATAAAGTGAAGAGTGAGGTTAAATAAACAGCAGTGACAGTTCTCTGAAAATACCAGCAAAAATACATCACCATGGAGAGAAAGCATAGTTAAGAGTAGAAGACATCACCACCCCAACACCTCACTGTGTGCTGAAATGGCAGAAAGTATGGGAGGGAATAGGAATGGTGCAGAAGACTTCCTGGATACAGTGTGAAGCAGAGAAGTAGAAACAATAGGCACACACACACAGAGAGAAAAAGATCAATCAATCAAATGAGCCATATTTGCAGTGAGCTCTCTGCTTCTCTGCAAGCAACTAAAAAGAGAGTCTTAAGTAGTAAAGTTTGAAAGGCTACCCCAATCCCCCACCCCGTCCCACTCACACCTCTGCTAATACAGCTAAGGCAGGAAGACCCTACTCATTCAATATTGAGAACAAGCATATCTCGTCTTATTGCATCTGGCAGATACTGTGTTTTACAAATTGAAGGTCTTGGCAACACTGCATTGAGCAAGTCTCTTGGCACCATTGTTTCAATAACATTTGCTCACTTTGTGCTTATGTCACCTTTTGGTAGTTCTTCCAGGATTTCAAGCTTTTTCATAATTATTATATTTGTTATGATGATGTGTGACCAGTGGTCTCTGATGTCACTATTGTAATTGTTTTGGAGTGACACAAACCATGTCCATATAAGACAGCAAACAAATGATACACATTGTGTGTTCTGACTGCTGCATGGACGGGCCACTCACCCATCTCTCTCCCTTCTCCTAGGACTCCCTATTTTCTAAGACACAACAATATTGAAATCAGGCAAATCAACAACCCTACAATGGCCTCTAAGTGTTCAAGTGAAAGGGTGAGTTGCACATTTCTCACTTTAAATCAAAAGCTAGAAATGATTAAGCCTAGAAAGGAAGGCATGTCAAAACTGAGACAGGTGAAAAGCTAGGCCCCTTGCACTAGGTAGCCAAGCAATGACTGCAAAAGAAAAGTTTCTGAAGGAAATGTAAAGTGTGACTCCAGTGAACACAAAAGAATGCAAAACAGCCTTATTGCTGATATGGAAAAAGTTTAAGTGGTTTGAATAGAAGATCACCAGCCACAACATTCCCTTAAACTGAAGCTTAATCCAGAGGAAAACCCTATCTTTGAATCTATGAAGGAAAAGACAGGTGAGGAAGCTGCAGAAGAAAAGTCTGAAGCTAGAGGAGATTGTTTATGAGGTTTAAGGAAAGAAGCCATCTCTATAACATAAAAGTGCAAAATTAAGCAGGAACTGCTGATGTGGAAGTTATGGCAAGTTATCCAGAAGATCTAGCTGAGATCATTAAGTTAGGTGGCAACACTGAACAACACATTTTCAATGTAGATGAGAAAGTCTTCTACTGGAAGAAGATGACATCTAGAACTTTCATAGCTAGAGAGGAGAAGTCAATGCCTCGCTTCAAAGGACAGGCTGATCCTCTTGTTAGGGGTTAATGAAGATGGTGATTTTAAGTTGAAGAGAATGTTCATTGATCATTCTGAAAATCTTAGGGCCCTTAGGAATTATGCCAAATCTACTCTGCCTGTGTTCTATCAATAGAACAATAAACCGTGTATAAGTCTGTTTACATGATTTACAGAATATTTTAAGTCCACTTTGAAACCAACTAGGCAGAAGAAAATTCCTTTCCAATTATTACTGCTCACTGACAAAGCACTTGGTCACCCAAGAGCTCTGATGGAGATACACAATGAGATCAATGTTGTTTTTATTTATTTTTTTTTTAAATTCTTTTTTTTTTAAATTTATTTATGATAGTCACAGAGAGAGAGAGAGAGAGAGGCAGAGACACAGGCAGAGGGAGAAGCAGGCTCCATGCACCGGGAGCCTGACGTGGGATTCGATCCCGGGTCTCCAGGATCGCGCCCTGGGCCAAAGGCAGGCACCAAACCACTGCGCCACCCAGGGATCCCTCAATGTTGTTTTTATGCCTGCTAATACAATATCCATTCTGCAGCCTGTGAATCAAGGAGTAATTCTGACTTTCAAGTCTAGTATTTAAGAAATATATTTTGTAAGGCTATAGCTGCTACAGACAGTGATTCTTGTGATGGATCTGAGCAAAGTAAAGTAAAAACATTCTAGAAAGAACTCACCATTCTAGATGACATTAACATTTGTGAGTCATGGAAAGAGGTCATAATACTAACATGAACAGGAATTTGGAAGAACTTGATTTCAACCATCATGGATGTCTTTGAAGGGTTTAAGATTTCAGTAGTAAAAGTAACTACAGATGTAGTAGAAATAGCAAGAGAACTAGAAGCAGTGCCTGAAGATGGGGCTGAATTGCTGCAATCTCATGATCAAATTTGGACAGACAAGGACTTGCTTCTTATGGATAAGCAAAAAAGTGGTTTCCTGAATGGAATCTACTCCTGGTGAAGATGCTGTGAAAATTGTTGAAATGACAACAAAGGATTTGGAATATCACATAAACTCAGTTGATAAAGCAGCACCATGGTTTGAGAGAATGGACTCCAATTTTAGTTCTACTTTGGGTAAAATGCTATCAAATAGTAAGCATCACATGCTACAGAAAAATCATTCATGAAAGGAAATTAGCCCCATCAACAGATAGGGCAAACTTCAGTGTTCTCATATTTTAAGAAATTGCCACAGCCACTTTGGTCTTCAGCAACCACCACCCTGATCAGTCAGCAGTCAATAACATTGAGGCAAGGCCTTTCACCAGCAAAAATATTACAACTCTACGAAAGCTCAAATGATAGCTATCATTCTTTAGCAATATTTTTAACTAAGATATGTACATGTACAATTTTTAGAAATAATGCTATTGCACACTTAACAAACTGCAGTATAAACATAACTTTCACACGCACAGAGAAATCAAAAATTCATTTATCTTGATTTATTGCAATATTCACTTTATTGTGGTTCGTTGGAACCAAACCCACAATATCTCAGAGGTATTCCTATTTCCACAAAAATATGTCATAGCACCAATACACAGTGTAAGAAAAATATTGAGAAAGAGCAGTAAAACTTACTAACAAATAAGGAATGCGAGATTTCTTTTCTGCAACAGAACAAAGATCTGACTCAAATTTTTGTCATTAATTTTATAAAATAAAGGGAGAAAAAATTGTTTTAAATCATAAAGAAAAAAGTGGGAATTCAACAGGAGTTCAATTATGAGTAGTCAGAACTCAAGAAACACTAAGGAAAAATAATCAGAAATGATAGTAAAAAAGAAAATCATCTTAGAGTAAACAAATCTGTAGAAAATATAAGAGACATAAGACACACACAAAAAAAGTAGAACAAATTAAATGGAAATAGACTTAAAATGAATTAGAGAAAATAGATATGGAAGACAAAGTAGATAAATACATATTTGCTGTGCTTAAAAAGAAAAACAAAATAGCATAACAAAGAATTTAAAAATACAATTCCAAAAATATTCCTTGAAATAAAATAAAACTTAACTATATGTATTTAAAATTACACTGTGGACCGTAAAAAACTAACCCACATTATACAACCCAGATACACAGCCTAGTAGTGTTACTGAACTTTAAATATTAAAGTAAAGCAGACCAGAAAAATTAACAATTATTCCTAAGTGAAAAATACAAATTTCTCCACAGTTGCACTCAACTCCATAAAACGGCAACATCTACAAGATCCTCAAAGAAAAAAAAAGTATGTATCAAGTTGTTTTTCAAGAATAAAAATAACATGAGGCACCTGGGTGGCTCAGCTCGGTTGAGAGTCTGACTCTTGATTTCAGCACAGGTCATGATCTCAGTGTCAGATTGGGTTTGTGTTAGGCTCCACACTTACATGGAAGTCTGCTTGAGGTTCTCTTGCTCTCCCCCTCTCCTATTGGCCCTCCCCCACTTGCATTTGCTCTCTCTCTCTAAAATAAACAAATAAGAATAAAAGCAACAATGTACAGCAAAGTGACTACAGCTAATAATACTGTATTGTATCCTTGAAATTTGCTAAAACAGATCTTAACCAAAAAGAAAAGGTAACTACATGAGGTGATGGATGTTTTAATTAGTTGGGTGGTAGTAATCATTTCACACTGTATATATATATCAAATCATTACATTGTACACCTTAAATATATACATTTACATTCTATTATACCTTTAAAAACTTGGGGGAAACCCTTTAAAAGAATGAAGACAACAAACAGCTTTTTAGCATACAAAAACTAATCCTACTTGAAGATAATACTAGACAGGCTTAAGTCAATAAAATATGACTAGGGAAAGTCATGGAAAGATTTGAGGATTGAGAAGAATTGAGGAGACTAAAACAGAAAGCTAATACTCTATGTTCTGACAAGTAGAAATGGTACAATTAGTAAAAATAAGGAGAAAAAGATTAGAAAGTTGAAAAAATTTTTTGAAAAAAAATGTTTATTGCCTTAATATCAAATATCATTAAAGCAGACCCAAAAATACTGCAGAAATAGAAATGTATTTTACACAAAGTAAACCCAAGATAAACTCAGACATGAGTGGTAATGAGGAAAGAGAAAAGGGAAGAAGAGGCAGGTACTCATGTTCATTACTGAATTACCTTGTAGAAAACTGATACACTCTAAAGAAAAGGAGATCTAAGGGTATAATATAAAAGAACAGTTTTAAACATAACCCATAGAATATGAGACCTTCCTAATAACAAAAAAAAAGTGAATACTTAAAGCAAAAGACACAACATAATGATAGAATACAGAATAAAGCTAACACGAAAACAAAAAAGTTAATATATGACAGCACTCAAAATACATCTAGTATATCAATATCAATAAGTTTGCTTTGTTAAAAGATTTTAAGATTGAATCAGAAAGAGAAACCTAACTCAATGTTTGAAAGAACACCTAACACAGTGGATTCACAAAAATTAAAATGTAGGCAAAGATACCAATGAGATAGAAACAAAAATAGAACATCTGATATTCATATGCAAGGTATATTTCAAGTCTAAAATTGTGTCAAGTGTTTATAATCCTACACAATGCAATTCTCAATAAAAGTTCAACCATTAAAAATAACTATAATAGAGCATAACATCCGCAAAGTTGAAAGTAAAGGAAAAGACAAACAGGGACGCTTGGGAGGCTCAGTAGTTGAGCGTCTGCCTTCGGCTCAGGGCATGATCCTGGAGTCACAGGATCGAGTCCCACATTGGGCTCCCTGCATGGAGCCTGCTTCTCTCTTTGCCTATGTCTCTACCTCTCTTTCTGTCATGAATAAATAAATAAATCTTTAAAAAAAGACAAACACACTAGCTACAGAGGACTGGTTCTCTTCCTTCAAAATACAAGAAAACAAAGTAGCTTCATTAGCAAGTTATAACTGTTTGATATATCACAAAGCCACACAAAATAAGCTTCATTAGCAAGTTATAACTGTTTGATATATCATACAACCAAACTATAACCACCCTATTCAATGACCCATATTTATGGATTTCTAGTATATTTATGAAAATTAATAATATATTAGGCTATAAAAGACATTCTCAAATATATCCAAATTCTAGATATCACAGAAAATATATTCTGAACACGCAAAATCTAAAAATCGTAACACCAGGAAAATGATAAAAAGTCTTCTCTTGTGGAAGTTTTGAAATTCCCTCTAAAACAACTCCCTCCTTGAAGAAGACATATAGCCAGAGATTTATGAACTTATAGGAAAATAATATTAATGAGGGCGCCTGGGTAGCTTAGTTGGTTAAGCTGCCTTTGGCTCAGGTCATGATCCTAAGATCCTGGGATAGAGTCCTGCATCAGGTTCCCTGCCCAACAGGGAAGCTGCTTCTCTCTCTCCCTCCACCTGTCAGTCTCCCTGCTTGTGCTTTCTCTGTCAAATAAATAAATACAATCTTTTTAAAAAAAGAAAAGAATATTAATGAAAGCATCATATATCTGAATTCATGGGATGTAGTTAAAGCATTGCTTAGAGGAAAACACCAAGCATTTAATTTTTATAATTATGTTTGAAGAAGAAAATAGAGCAAATTGAACATCTGAATCAAATTTATGAAAAAGAAAATGAAAAAACTCAATGAGAAAATAGGATAAATGATTAATATCAAGAATTAGGAGAAAAGGGTAGACTTAGTAAATAAATTTAAAAGCCTTCTCATTAAAAAAATAAAATACAGCTAAACTAATCAAATAAATAAGAAAAAACACAAGCACAAAAATAAGAGTAAGGGGAGGAAAAAAGCCATTAAATAGAGAAAAATAAAAGAAACAGAAAAGACCATTTTACTCACCTCTATTCAAAAAAAAATTCTAATCTGGATGAAGTACATAACTTTCTAGGAAATATAATTCCCCTAAACTGATTCCAGAGGAGAATAAAAATCTAATTTCAATGGACAAATTAGAGAAAAGTGCCAATAAAATCTCTAGGCTTTGGAAGTTTTACAGGTGAATTCCACCACACTTTTATTTTTTTAAAAGATTTTATCTATTTATTCATGAGAGACAGAGAGAGAGAAAGAGAGAGGCAGAGACACAAGCAGAGGGAGAAGCAGGCTCCATGCAGGGAGCCTGAAGTGGGACTCGATCCTGGGTCTCCAGGATCATGCCCTGGGCAGAAGGCAGTGCTAAACCACTGAGCCATCCGGGCTGCCCATTTCCACCACACTTTTAAAGAATAGTGAAGTTCCAATGCTTTAAAACAGTCCTAAAACAGGGGAGAAGAAAAACTTATATTCTCTCCACAAAGATTAACATAACATTAGTATCAAAACCTGATAGAGACTGCGGTAAACAAAAACAACTTAAAATTTTACAAACGAATATTAATGAAACACAGCCAGAACCACTATAAAAGAATATTTCATATCAAATGTGACTTATTCCAGGGAATGCAGAGGTGATCAAATACTATAAAATTATTAATATAATTTATACCAATATATTTAGAGACATATTACATGATCATCTCCCCAGATGGAAAAGGACCTTTTACTTTTTCACATACAAAAATATATATATTCTTGATAAAACAAATCACTTAAAATCTAGGACTAAATGTAGATCAGTATGAATAAAAGGCTAAGTGGTATAATAAGATGGGAAAATAAAATGGTTTCAAGAACAAATATATTTATTTTCCTTTCTCAAATAATAATGTAATAATAGCATTTCAGGGAATCTCTTCTGGGACCTGGTGGCCTTGCTGTCATTGTGCAGCTGAAGCTGGGCTGCTATCACTTCCAGTTTTCTCCCAGCAGGAAGCGAAAAGAAAGGTTGTGGAATAAATCGCATATCCCTTTCACTTACATAACATTGGCAAGAACATAGCCACATATTAATTAAATAACCACACTTAAATGCACCATAGGCTGAGAAATATGTCTCAAGGAGGCGTCCACATGTCCAGCTACAATTCTATTACTCTACAGATGATATTTCCTTAACAAAGTAAATATATCCAAACTCAGACCAAAAGCCATCCTCATGCTTTATGATAAAATACTAGGAACATTCCTGTAAGTCAAAGGTAAGACAAAGATGCCCATTATAACTGACATTATTTAAAGCTGATATCTAAAAAACAAAAAAAAGGCGGGGGGCGGGGGGGGACACCTGGGTGGCTCAGTGCTTGATACCAGGGTCCTGGGATTGAGTCTTGCATTGGGCTCCCTGCAGGGAGCCTGCTCCTCCCTCTGCCTGTGTCTCTGCCTCTCTTATGAATGGATAAATAAGATCTTCAAAAATAAATAAATAAAAATAAAGCTGATATCTAAGTGCAACCCAAGGCAATTAGATAAGCAGTAACCAAATTAGAGTAATACAAATTGGAAAGTGGAAAATAAAAATGATTTGTTAGAGGAGCTGTGATTATATACCTGGAAAATATAATTAACTGAAAAACAACTATAGTGAAAGACCTCAGTAAGGGGGTAGGATTAGAATTCAATGTGCAGAAATCAATAATAGTACCAAAAATATATACACCAAGGAATCAAGTTGATAAGAAATGTGCAAGACTTACATGATAATTTAAATACTAGTGGGGGATATCTAAAAAATTGTACACATGGAAAAGTAATATCATGGTTTTGAGAACAAATTTCAACATCATAAAGATAGCAATTTAAGTTAATTTGAAAATCTAATGCAATCATAGTAAAAAGACCAACTTCTTATATGAAATAAGTCAGTCTAGAAGTTTATAAAGAAAAAAATAATAAGATTGTCCAGAAAAACTCATAAGTAGACAGTTTAGCAATTTCGAATATTAAAAGTAGTTTAGAAATGTTAGCTGTTAAAACATATTACAAAGCCTCAGTATCAGTGAGTACTGGCAATTAAACAGATCATTCAATAATTAAGTAACAACAACAACAAAAAAAAACACAAAATATAGGGTGGGAGGGTGTACCGGGGTGGTTCAGCATCTGACTCTTGATTTCAGTTTAGGTCATGATCTTAGAGCCCTGGGATTGAGCACTGCATCAGGCTCTCCGTTCAGCAGGAGTCTGCCTTGAAGATTCTCTCTCCCTCTCTCCCTTCCCTCCATCATGCTTTCTCTCTTAAGTAAATAAATTTAAAACAAAACAAAACAAAACAAACAAAAAAAACTAAGTAACCAACATAAAGAAAAAAAAAAAACCTTATCATTACTGAACAATTCCAAACGAGAATTCCAAAGATTTAAGAGATAGTAAAAGTAACACAAAAGTATTAGAAGATAGAATTCCTTTACAATCTTGAAGTTCTAACTATGACTAAAACTCCAGAAGCCATAAAAAAAAACCAGATATATTAAACTGAAGATCAACCAACTCCTCATGGAAATAATAAAAAATACATATAATCAAAGAAAAAACACAGATGATAGAAACTCAAACACAGCACAGCCCCGGGTGGCCCAGCGGTTTAGCGCCGCCTTCAGCCCAGGGCATGATCCTGGAGACCTAGGATTAAGTCCCACATGGGACTTCCAGTGTGGAGCCTGCTTCTCCCTCTGCCTGTGTCTCTGCCTCTCTCCCTCTCTCCCTCTCCCCCCACCCCCCGTGTGTGTCTCTCATGAATAAATAAATAAAATTTAAAAAAAAAAAAGAAAAGAAACTAAAACACATTTTTCACTTGACATCAAAGAAAAATGCATCATGTATAGAAAGCCTCTGGGAATCAATAAAAAGACCAAAAATAGGAGGAAAAAAATAAGGTTCAGAAAAATGTACTGCTTAAATATATAAAAGATGTTTCACTTCAGTCATACTTCTAAAAACAAATTAAAAATTCACAAGTATGTTATTTTTCATTTACCATACTGGCAAAATTCCAGAAGTTGACAACACATTCTATTAGTAAAGCTGAGGGGAACAAGTAATCTCATATATTTTCAGTGAAACTAGAAATTAGCATGGTGCCTACAGACAAGCAATTTGACAATATCCATAAAAATTAAAACACATATATATTCTTTGATCAGGCAATTCCAATTGTGGCAATTTATCCTACAGTATAAAATTATGTATGTATAACATTCTTTGCAAAATAGTTTATAACATCAAAAGATTGTTAAAAAAAAATAAAATATCCGTAAGTAAGGGAATTGCTAAATTATATATGATGGTACTTCAGTGCAATGAAGTATTATGCAGCTATAAAAAAATAACTCCAAAGTATACTGTGTTAAGTACAAAAAAATCAGGAGGAAAATATTTGTAAAATATGCTTTAAGTGGAGGAATAAGAATATATGCTTGTTTTAGCTTTTCTATGTAATAAAACTCTGGTAGCACACCTAAGAAACTAGAAACAACAGTTTTATTATTGATGTAATTGATACATGGCATTATATTAGTTTCAGGTGTAACGATTCAATGTTTGTATCTATTGTGAAAGTAATGATCACCAAAGTAAGGCCAGTTAACATCCATCAACACAGTTATAATTTTTTTTCTTTTAATGAGAATTTTTAAGGGTCTACTCTCTTAGCAACTCTCAAATATACAATCCAATAGTATTACCACTTACCATGCTGTACATTATATCCCCAGGACTTACTTATAATTGGAAAATTGTACTTTTTGAATCCCTTCACTCATTATGTCTACCTTCAATCTCCAGTCTCTGGCAACCACCAAACTGTTCTTTGTATCTGTAAGTTCAGATTTTTATTGTGGTTTTTGTTGCCGTTGTTGTTTGGGTGTTGTTTTTTGTTGTTTTTTTTTTTTTTTTTTGATTCCACGTGTGAGATCATATAGTATTTGTCTTTCTCTGTATTCATAGGGAAGAGCAGGGCAAACAACAGGAACTAGAAAAATGAGGACATACAAAGGAAATCTTTTACTATATACTCATTTACTCTTTCAGATTTTTGAACCATGTGAAAGTATCACCTATGCAAAACACTCGTTAATTTAAAGGTAAAATTTTAATTTACTGCTCTTGCACTGAGGAACTTAAAAGTGTGTAAGAAATTATAAATCTAATATAGCCCCTAAGATGTACAGGAATTCAATCATCAGACATGAAACAAGCATTGCAGTCCTTTTGGACATTGTACTTTGGAGTCCATAAAGTAGTTTTAAAATTGTTTTAATTCTGGCATTCTATTATCTCCTTTGTTAAGTAGGAATCACAGAAGTATGAGCTTTTCTTTCTGAAAGCACACAGTATTAGTACACATAGAATTAGCAAGTAGAAAAATGGGTGGTAAGTATTTTTATTGTTCACAAGGTAGGTCAAAATCCTATCTCCCTAATTATCACTCTTTGGTAAGGACTAATTGGGAAGAAAGCCAAGAATACACATGCAAAATAGAGAGGGGGGAAAAAACCTCACAGCAGAGGAACAGTGGGGCTTGATAGCTTTTCAATGATTTTATTCATCAAAATAGAATCATCTTGTCACAACATTAATTTTCTACAATTTACTTTCATAAAGCATAGAACACAGGCTTTCTCCATAAATTACTATTTTCCAACTTTCATCACATCTCTTGTCCTACAGTGGCAAGATGAGGTAAGGGGAGGGGGGGCAGGAAGGAGGATAAAAGAGCAAAACAGAAATGACATTTCCAGAGTTGAGACATTCTTTTGAAAACTGCTCTTCTCATGCAGCTATGTGTTCTAGGAAATCTGTGTAGAATTCTATTTTAAAATATCTTAAGGCTTTATCTTAAAACAATGAATCAGAAATGCATCCTACTTATACTTCGTCAGGGGAAAGTAACCAGAATCTTACTTGAGAGATGGAATCGTTGATTTTTCTAACCAATCAAAAACAAGTTATGAGTGTTAATAGTGATCTTTCAAGTTTTATGGGAACTTTGCTTACAAGGCCAATAAATCAACATGTGAGTACATTTTACTTGAAAATATCAGACTACCACACAGCTCACCACACTCTTAGCATTCACATAGAAATGTTCCATTTATTTGGAGTTTAATAATATTGTACACTATCCATATCATAGGTAAGAACTCAGAAATAAGCAAATAATAAAGGTATCCAGGCAGACAAAAAAAAATAGTACCACCAATTCATGTACTTTATTCATAAGCTAGTTCCTTAGAACTTATTCAAAGTCCATTTGTTTTTTCAAATTAAAAAATTTCTGGAAGCTTCACCAAACTACAACAGTGGAAAAACTATATTAAAACGTACTTCTATTCAGAGACAAATTCAGCAGTAAAGACAGATACTGATAGCTATATAGAAAAAAATTAAGATTAAATATTATGGTAGATGGATAAAACAAGAAAGACACAGTCCAGGTTCATTTAAAGTGAAGACAAAGAGTGCTTAATACCTTACCGGTCTAGTGTAAATAACTGTATTACAACTTATTTTGTATAATGTTACCCTAAATTATCTGGAAAGGATTGTGTTTAACATTTTCAGTTTGAAAAACATGTAGTATAATTAAGAGAAATTCAATAAACTGGTTAAATTCAAATTGTTTTAGTTAAAATGTTTACAACACAGAATTCCTAAAAGAGTTTTAGGATGGGTCTGCCTTCCTCTATACATAGGGACAGTTATATTTATGATCTGAATGGAACCTCTGTAGGCACAAAGGGCACCTTAACCCAAGGGTTAAGGTTAGGGTTAGGGTTAGGGTTATATATAGGGTTATATATATATATTCAACTGAATAAATGGTGGGAAGAGGATAGTCTATTCAATAACTGGTGGCAGGAAAGTTGATACCCACATAAAAATGATAGGATGCAACTGAACACCGATCTTACAGAGACACATACAATGGAATATTATTCTGCCGTTAAAAAGAAAATTCTGCCATTTGCAACAACATAGATGAAACTGGAGAGCATTCTGCTACGTGAAATAAACCAGAAAGAGAAGACACATACTGTAATGGTATCACTTTCATGTGGAATCTCAAAATTTAAATCCCCAACAACAAAAAAAAACACACACAAACAAGAAAATGCTACACATATTTTCAGCCCACACATCATTATCTATTTTAAGTCTACTGACCAGGTTTTTTGTAGTCCCCTGGGAACATGGACATTAGACTAGAGGATCATGGCTGCTTTCACATCTTCCTATAAGCTCATCAACTGTGTGCTAATAATTCATATACTTAAGCAAGACATTCACAATTCATTTTAAATGGTGCAACTGTCTAACAAATTGTTTAAAACTTTTTAAAATCTTCAGTGTTCCATAAAAATAAAAGCCTTTTCAGAATAATTGAAACCAGTAATGCAAAACAAATGTATTTCCTTGATAAATTTAGTTTTAAGTAAACTTTAATTTATATGCTAAATTTTTTAATTTAGTTCAAGTTTTGGCAGAGACATGTTTATTTTAATTGTTGGCCTTCAAAATTCTAGCTTAGGAATAAACATCTGCTTCTTTCCAATTTTCTGCAGAAAATGGGTAAATTTCTGTAAGTTGTAAATGAGGGCTGAAGACAAACTCTACTGCTTCTGGAAGTGTTACAAAATTGCAGCACTTTATGTGAGATCTAATAGCATGAAATGCATTACCATTAAATTTTCACTAAAGTTCTTTATATTTAAGATAGCTTTTAAAATATTGCATTCTTTCTATCAAAACATAGCTATTTAGTGTGCCTAAATATTCCTCTTTGGAACACTTGTTGAATACCCTTATAAATTTTGAACTCTTCCCATTGCTTTATAGAGATACACAAAACAAATGGATCCTTACCACAAGACAAAAACCTCCCAGTGGAAAAGCATAAACACAGTTTCAGCCCATCTGTATTGGAAGCCTTGTAAATAATCTGACAAATAATAGCAATAAACAATGTGTATTTCTTCAGCTATATCCTTTGGAGGAAATCAACAAAACTTCCAGAGATTAAAAGTTACAGCTGTTACATCATAAGAGGTAACATTCATCTTTTGCAAATACCTTAAGAAAACAGAATTCTGAGAAAATCCAATCGCCGTTAACAAAAATTTTTCCTTCCTTCAACAGTGATGGCAACATTAATGAAGGTATTGCTAAGCATATTTGTATCCATCAAAACCCTGTAGTCAAAGAATCTGGGTAACAATAATCACTGCCCATTAACAGGATTAAAAATATACACGTTTTGGGATAAAGATGTAAAACTCAGATGATAGGGGATCCCTGGGTGGCTTAGCGGTTTAGCATCTACCTTTGGCCCAGGGCATGATCCTGGAGTCCTGGGATCGAGTCCCGCGTTGGGCTCCCTGCATGGAGCCTGCTTCTCCCTCTGCCTGTGTCTCTGCCCTCTCTCTCTCTCTCTCTCTCTCTCTCTCTCTCTGTCTATCATGAATAAATAAATAAAATCTTAAAAAAAAAAACTCAGATGATATTCACTGATACCCCTGAACATCTGCAAGAATATTTTCTTATGGGGCGTTACGTTTACTTTCTTCTTCAGTCTATCTTTTAAAGTATTACACAATTGCCATGTAATGATATCTAAACCTGCCAGTGATGTTCATGATTCATGAAATGGCATATTCAGGGTTGTAAGAGCGAGTGGTAAAGGACCAAGAAATACATACTTTAATAGAGCCAGTTAATTGCTAGACACTTACAGCCAGTCAAGAACCAAAAGGAAGACCTCTGCCCAACTGTTTCAATTGCTAAATATCAACTCAATAAGGCAAGGTTCAATCACAGAATAGCAAGTCTCAGGGTCCAGAGAAAATGCTTAAAGAGTACTCTTTATAACAGTAATTCTCAAACTTTAAAGTGCGTAAGAACCACCCGGTGAGCTTGTTAAAACTGTTTCTAGGACCCATCCTGAGATTCTAATTAGTAAATCAGGTGAGGCCCATAAATTTACACATCTAATACTGCTGGTGGTACCAGTGCTACTGCTCTAAGGAACACACTTTGAGAATTTTGCCCCACAACTACAAATAAGAATTTTCATTTTATAAAATTTCCAGGTGATTAACATGAAGTTTGAGAAGTATTGTTTTAGAGAATGAGTAAAAGGATTTTTTTTCCTTCCTCTTATGCTATCAGGGCAAGGAAACAGGGAAAAGAAAAGACAGTTTCAGAAAAAACTAAAACTAAGTGCTTAAATCACACTCTTTGTCATGAAGCAATTCTATTTGGTTAGCTTGCTCGCCTTTCTCAATGAAATGTCACTCTTTCCTTCCCTTATTCACCTGTTCATTCTCACTTTACCTTACCTAGGGCTCACCAGAAGGCAGAAGTTCCATTTGGACTTCAGGTCTGCATGTTGTGGATTTTCTGGGAAAATCTAGATTCATATAATTTTGCTCTATTCAATAAAAATTATATTGATACTTGGAGCACCTGCATGGCTCAGTCAGTTAAGCACCAGCCTTCTGCTTAGGTCATGATCCTGGGATGGAGCTCCATGTTGGACTCCCAACTCAGTGGGGAGTCTGCTTCTCCCTCTGTCCCTCTCCTTCCCCCTGCTCATGTTCACACTCTTTATCTCTCTCAAGTAAAATCTTTTTAAAAAGTTATATTGACACTAAACAAAAAACTGACTTTGAATGATATATTTATAAAACTTTTCATGTAAAGAAATTCACAGAAAAACCATTCACCAAAAAATCCCATATCTTTTATCAGACTGACATGGGGTTTAGAAACATGGTCACAAGGGTAGGAAATCTCAACAGTGGCCTTCTACGGTCATTTTAGGTCTCAGAAATAGGGGAAGGAAAGACAGTTTCTTGTGTTACATGTAATTTTATGTTGGGTGTAACTACATGAACTAGACCAAGGATACCCCCAACTAAGCCATATAGAAGATAAATATGCCATCACATAGAGACTTTTTATAAAGGATAAAATGAAAATAGCAAGCTTTTGGCGATGGTTCATGCTTGAAGACTAATAACACTTCCTACTTGTTGATTCGTGCTACTGTGAGTTCAGGAGCTCAAGTGGCAAAATGGCTTGTCTACTAATAAGCTAAAGACAGAAGAAGAGCTCTAGTCCATTCAGAAACTGCAGAAATGTGACTAACTGGGAAACTTCTCTCATTCTACCACAATAACCCATCTCTACTTGTTTAGCCTGCCTAAAACTGCTACATAGACCTCATTTCCCCAATTATTTCCATAATGGATGAGCCTCTTTCTAGGCTAAAACCTGACCACATACATGAGTAGATTTCAGGTCTGGTAAGTACAAGGAGCAAAGGAAGAGGACATACAGAAACACCAAACTTAGTCTCATTTTCTCTAATAAATTGAGAATTCTGGAACAGAGCACTGGACTCAGAGTTCTAAACGAAGGTTCCAATACTAGTTTCTCTACCTTGAAGCAATTCCCTTGGTCTCCATTTTTTTTTCAAAATGATACTACATGATTATTAAGATACATACATATCTAAGAGTCTATGATTATGTTGGTGATCTAAGCCACTAGAAAGCCAGAGAAACAGCTAGTCAGTAACAAATGGAAAACAACAATTTTGTATGAAACCAAGGAGTTGCAGTTCCCCTAGCTCCATCCAAAGTACTTTAATTTCAGATCAGAACGCAGTACTTTGGGCTACCCAGGAAATAGGCTGTAGAATAAGAAATATTCATGTAAGCATGCTTTGTAATTTACTCAACCAAAAGTCTTTCAGGAATACCACCCACACACTGAAATCAGGGTTTCCATTCATAAGTACCAGGGATTAAAATAGGACCCAGAGGATTAAAGTTGCCTCCAAAAGTCTACAACTCCTTGGAAAGTGAAGGCTTCACTCACTCTTATTCCCATCACATCTTGCAAGTCTTTCTTAGAAGCAAATCAGAAATACTTTTTAGAAGAGACATGGATAATTTCATGTATAATCATCTAAGGGAGTGCCTACATGGGGCCTCATTCTTTTAAGATCATAGAGATTTTATCCTAAAAGAACCAGCAATGTCAACTATATCTAGATGATGTGTTTAAAGGATGATTAAGAGCAGAAATTAGAGGGACCAATTCTTGTTTATTTCTAAATAGACAAATAAACCTTTCAAAAATGGTTCTCTGTCATCTGCCTTCTCAGTATCCATGTCCTCTTATGGTAATATCCACAATTTTTATTTGCAAACCATCTCTACTGCTGAGTCAACTGACCCGTGTCTTCAGTCTAATGGTCCCTTTTCCTCTAATAATCATGTTTCTTCATGAATCAGTTTGTAGATTTAACTAAAATTTATTAAAGTCTGAAATTTTAAAAAGGACAGAAAAGAAGGCACAGAATGTCCTTTCCTTGATTTGCTTGTTTCAGGATATGCCTACAGAGTTCATGGAAGTGAAAGCTGCAAAAGTTTTAAAGGATCCTTCTCTCATGTAGGAAGACTTGGGCATGAAGTAAAGTACAAAATCATACAATGTTGATGTCAAGGAAAACATACACTGCTTCATAATAGTTTCCATTTGATTCAAGCAGCAAAGACCTATATACTAATATCCCATCTCCTTTTCTTTTCTTCTCAACTCTATATATCAGAATTCTCATGAAAATTTTCATTTCAGCCACTATAATATCTTGTAGGAGGCAGGCACTCAATAAATACTTGTGAAGACATTTTGAACATACAAACACATTAGCTCAACATTACAGAAAGTTAGCCTAAGGGTTTTTCACTAAAAGAAAGTCATAGTGACGAATTCTCTCTTTGATCCTGATGCATTTTTTAACATATTCTTTATTGCCAAATGAAAGTGTGTGTGTGTGTGTGTGTGTGTGTATATATATATCCTTGTTGGCTAAAGGATACCCTTCCCCACACCACTGGCATCAAATGGCCATAAATCACAATTGGTCCTTGTCATGAGAGAAACTGTCAACTTGAGCTTGTCTGCTTTAGAATACAGCTGTAAGGGTATATAATCAGACAGATAACTTAAATGTTTGGTTAAGAACCACTGCCATACAGAAGCAGAAAATATTAGGAGTGGGAATTATAAACACATTATATCTTTCTACAACAGTAAACTCCTGGATGGAAGTCAGAAGGAGATTGGTCTACCTTGGCACTCATCTGAGCGGGCTTAGTGAAATATGAAAATATAAACCCAAAACTCTGTAGTTGTAGTGCCAACATATGTATTATTATCATTTTGGATTGTACCTCCTTTCTGCACCAAAAGAGCTGTTAACCATTCAAAAGTCTTAAAATCCTAATTATTAGATAGACTACTGGCAAACTGGAGAGACACAGAATTCAAGCTGACTTTTAAGAAAATAGGCACATCTCATATTTTTCCATTAGACATATTATGACAATTTTCAGAGTCCTAATAAATTACAGAAGAGACACATGTACTGTAACTTAATACTTTGCATGCCTTCTAAAAATCCTAGAAGACTTGGGGAGTCCTATATCATTTATTTGAGCCTAGAGACATCATCCAGGACTGAAAGTAGATGATGCACAGAAGAGCATTCCAAAGCTAACTCCTCTACTTTCCCAAGCCAAAGGAAGCCAAAAGAAAAAAACTCTCTCAAAATAACTCCCTGTCAACAACATTTTAAAAATACAAATATTTTCAAGACAGTTAAGAATTGGTGGCTAGGGGATCCCTGGGTGGCTCGGCGGTTTGGCGCCTGCCGTTGGCCCAGGGCGCGGTCCTAGAGTCCTGGGATCAAGTCCCACATTGGACTCCCAGCGTGGAGCCTGCTTCTCCCTCTGCCTGTGTCTCTGCCTCTCTCTCTCTCTCTCTCTCGGTCTATCATGAATAAATAAATTTTAAAAATCCAAAAAAAACCAATTAGGGTAAAAACTGACTTGGAATTGATTATGGGATCACAAAAAAGGACCCGAAATGTTCACTTTTAGTTATTACCGGAGTTTCTATAAAATCTCAACATAGTCATTACAGCTTTACCAATTAAGATGCGTAACCCAAGTACAACTAGACTTGGGTTGTTGTACTTAACATAACAGATGTTTTCTTGGAGAAAGAAAGTTAACATAACAGATGTTTTCTTGGAGAAAGAAAGTTAAACTACCAAAGGTTTACCAGCTGCAGGATTTCAAATGCAGTTATAGGAACACTGGTCTCCAATGACTCAATTTGCAAAGAAAAATCTCCCACACAACCCACACATTAGACAAGATGACACAGACACCTATTTCAGAACTTAAATTTGGGATGAATAGACTTGAATTTATCTCACAGCCAATAGCTTGCCAGAGAGAACTTTACAGAGTTGGATACTATTATTTCAGACACTAAATCCACAGCTCAAAATCAATCTGGATAACCAAACACATCTGTAACTAGTGATGGTCATTAAAACCAAGTATGCTGGAGCCCTGACTTCACTATTATTCAATTATTCCTATTACATGAAATGGTTTTCATACTGTGAGTATGGAATGAATGAAATTGTGCTCTCTTCTGATCACCATGCATATACACACCCCTACACATCTGAGAGGCAGTGCAGTGTAATGGAAGGAGCCTGGACTCCAGTCATGAACAGTTCTGTCGCTATCTTGCTGAAGACTTTGGGCAAACTAGGTGATCGTTTAAGTTATTAACTTATTTAACAAACAATATTTGAACTTTTTAAATAAACATTATGTGAACAAAAACCAGGAAACACAAACTTTACTCAGCTGTTAAAGGAGGAAAATCAGATCTAGTTGGTTTTTTTTGTTTGTTTTTTTGTTTTTTTTTTTTAAGATTTTACTTATTTATTCATGAGAGACACAGAGAGAGAGTCAGAGACACAGGCAGAGGGAGAAGCAGGCTCCATGCAGGGAGTCCAACGTGGGACTCGATCCCGGGTCTCCAGGATCAGGCCCTGGACTGAAGGTGGTGCCAAACCACTTGAGCCACTGAGCTGCCCCAGATCTAATTTAAAGAACTGGTGTTAGAGAGACCATGGATGCACATTGTTTCCAAGACACACAGTTCCACTCCTCCTTCAATCTCAGGCACTGTTTAGATTGCAGTAAGCACTGTGGAAGTTCCCATCATATTTGTCATCACTAGGGTCAGTCTCTTCTCTCCTACCCTGTAAAATCCATTAAGGCCGGGATTTTCTTCTTTCTAGCACACAGATATATCCTTTGAACCTTTGAATCCTTTGAACCTGCATATATCTCGGCACACAGCAAGTACTTAATAAATATTTGTCGAATGAATAATCTTTTAATCCTTAAAGTTATTCTGGATCTACTAATATTTTTGCTGTTTTATAGTTAGGGGACTGAATAATGAGATATACTCTTTTGGGGCACCTGGGTGGCTCACTGGTTGAGCGTCTGCCTTTGGCTCATGTCATGTTCCCATGGTCCTGGGATCAAGTCATCAGGCTCCCTGCAGGGAGCCTGCTTCTCCCTCTGCCTATGTCTCTGCTTCTCTCTTGTGTCTCTCATGAATAAATAAAATATTTAAAAAAGAGAGAGATACACTCTGTCTATAAAATCAGGTGATCAGTCACTTCCAATTCCTCAAAGTTAAGATTCTTATATTTTCTAATACTTTATCATTTTAACCTTCTTCCTATATAATTGTTATTTATATTTATTAGTTATTGGTTAAATAAGAAGATCCTCAAACTATAACATCTCCTTTCTATTCTCCCAACTTTAAGGAAAATAAAATACTTAAACTTAGAATGGTTTGTTTTTAAGAAAACCTTATTCTCACCTCTCCATATAAACTATCTAAATTAGATTATTCCTAAGAAATTCTCTCAAATCACTTCCCCAACCTAAATTCCATAGCCCTTTCCCCAAATAAGAAGCTAAGTAAACAATCAAGAGTTACATTTAAACCATGGAGGCAGGATCCCTGGGTGGCTCAGTGGTTGAGTGTCTGCCTTTGGATTAGGTCATGATCCCCAGGTCCTGGGTTTGAGTCCCACATTGGGGTTCCCGCAGGAAGCCTCCTTCTCTCTCTGCCTATGCTCTGCCTCTCTGTCTCTCATGAATAAATACAGTCTTTAAAAATAATAATAATAAATAAAACATGGAGGCAAACATTTCCCCAAACAAAATTTGGACTATTCTGTTTTTAAGAGCAGCAAGAAAATCATTCCTAGTCTCTTCCAGATGTAATTTTAGCCCCCTGGTCTGGAACCCTAAATGAAAAAGACTTGGGTCACACACAGCAAACGTCACTAGGCTACAATGGCTCCAAGTCATTATTTTCACACACTGAGTCCCAACCACCAATGCCCCTTATAGGCCTCCTGTGAAAAACAACAAAACAAAACACAAAAACAAAACAAGTAGCTTTGCTAAATCACAAGTTTAGGTTTAGAGAATGATTACTTCCTCACAGTTCTTTCTTATAAGCCATATTTGCAAACTGACCATATAAGCTCACTCTTCCTTCTTCAAAAGCAGCCTCTCCCTTACCATGTGTATAGTCTTCTCCACTAGAGGAATGGATGTATATTTGGGCACTTAGCAGACACAGTGTTCTGCTACACCAAGGATGTCATTAATTTAATCTAGCAATATAATAATATTCAGAGCAATAATATAATATTCAGAGAAGTGCTAAAACAAAAAGCTTAAGGTTGTAATGGCAAAATCAGAATGTGATTCCTGGTCAGACTTCCCATTTAATACTGTTTCTGATACACAGAGTGACTTTAAGAGATAGAACATAATGATTTATAATTAAGGCACCACTATAGGACACAGAGTATTTCACTTTGCCTCACCTCCCTCCTACCTAAAATATAATAATGAATTTTAATGTACTTTAAAATTATGGTAACTTATGATAGAATAGTCACAGAGACACATGTCTGCCATTGACTATGCTGATACTTTACATATTATCAATATGTAAAGTATCAAATTCTCTAAGGTGGGAAAGTCAAAAAGAGCTGCATTCTTCCTCAAGGAGAACCAGAAACCAGTATGTTCAAGACAGAATTTCCTTAGGAAAGCAGCCCCTGCCTCAGACAGCACCTACAATAAACATGTTTATGAGCAAACAGTATCAGAAAAGCATATTGTGAGTCTTGGAAACAGCATATGCCTCATTTCATGGGGGTTGCTATGGTGCTAGGCTTTTTTTTTTTTTACTGCATTTTAGAAAAATAACTGTAAAATGAGGGTCTATCACCAGCATATAATACAAATAACAACAGCATCAACTTCTGCACCCTTGTTGTGAATGGTTTCCCTACGTTTTCATTGAAAATGTAAATTTAAATACCTTTTGTGTTGTCTCAAAATAGTTCAGGACAAATTCTATTCCAAGGAAGATTTCTCTGCTTACCAGCTCTATCTAATTCCCAAAGAGTACAGGATTTCTAAAACATAAATCAAGGAAACCCCTGCCAACACACAGACACTACCCACCCAGTAAGAAAAGTGGTATGACAACAAAGTCCCTGAATGAATCAATGAAACACAGAGAGGTATGGTGGCATTGAGCAGCAGTGATGGTCATTATAGGCTTTGTCTTGGAGTTCAGCTAAGGCCTTTCTGAAAGCTTGTACTAAAAAAATAAAATCAAGCAATAACACAGTTCACATTACTTTCCTGAGTCTAAATACATAACAGATCTCGAGTAACTGTCCAATCCAGGCTATATCTTTAGGGAATTTAAAACTACCATAAAAAACTGAAGCTTCTGGTTCAAGAAAAGGCTCAGAGTTATAGATGAGTCTTCTTAAATTGCTGGTTCCTACTATACTTACCCTTAACATACATTTGTTTTGCCACTTGATTCAGTCATTTGGGGTTCTCTTCTGTCGTGAGAAAGCTCACATGGCTCCCCAACCAAGCTATCTACTACTCATTGACAAGTTTTGATTATACTGGGGCTGACCTAATTCACTTTAAAAGATATGAACTACTACTTAAGTACAGTAGTACCTAATTCATAGAACTTTCAACCACATCAAGGCAGCTAGGTTTACGGGTTAGATTTTCTATTCCTCTTGTATGCTATCAAAACAGGTATTTCTACTCTTTCAGTCTATTCCCTAATATTCTTCAATAAATTTCCCTCTCAGCAGAGAGTACAATAGTAATTAGGAATCAGACCTTTAGTAACGTCATTTTACATTTTCCCAACTAAATTGTTTATGTACATTTCCATAAGTGCCTTAACTTTTTAACTTAGGATATGAAACTCTTGAAGAAAATGTCCACACCTATACTCTGGCAAGATACATGCTCAATACAATTTTCAAATTACCAATAACACCAATCATGACCATGAAGAATGTTGAAAGTTCTACTTATAAATTATCAACTATAAGGAAACAAAAATCACATAAATAAAAATAATCAGTTTTACAGCTATAAAGCTACTTTAATATGAAGAATATAAATACATATATGGGATAATTTCTAAAATTAGCCTTAACTCCTTAAATTGCTACTCTAAAGTATATTTATAAACAATGGAAATCATCAGTCTTAAGAAATGTATTCATCTCTATACAGAAGGAACATTTTACACATTTTCTCAAAGAATTAGTCACACCAGCATATTTAGTACCATGAAAATTAGAAGTAATTGCATTGAAAAAATTCTTCAACTTACTAAAATGGATGGTTATTACTTTTCTTATATATATTTATAGAATGGAAGAACAGATCTTTTTTCTACTCTAATCCCCATGACTCACTCCCTACCCATTCACTAATGATATAGGTAAAAAATTGATCCTATTTTCACCTTTTAAAAATTCCACCTAGAGAAATAGAATTCACCATTGCCCTGTTACTTTACCTCCCCCATTTGTGCATTTACCCACTAAATAAATATCATGACTACCAAGCAGTGTGCTCAGTACTGGGGTCCAATCTTAGCTTCCTTAGCAGATTTCCCTTCCCTGTCCCCATCTCTCAGTATTAGAGAGTCCCAGAACTCAGATTACAATATCGTTCTCAAGTCAGTCTACACCTGCTTATCTCGAGCCTCTAACACTCTCCTGGTTTAATTAGCATCTACCATATGCTGACAACTTCCACATTTACATATACTGCAGACATCTTTCCTGAATTCCAGATTCATATATGGAACTGCCTACTCTTCTGCCACTAGATGTTTTACAGTACCTTGAACTTTTAACATGCCCAACACTAACTCCAGATCTTTTGCACCAAGCCTGCTCCTCCCACAGCTTCCCCTGTCTCAGTTGATGGCAACATTATCCTTCTAAGTGAGGCTGAAAATGCTAAAGTCATTCTTAACACCCCTTTCTTTCCTATCCAAGCTATCAGCAAGCCTATTAGCCCCATCCTTAGAGGACAGCATATCCATAATCTCATGACCTCACATCATTTTCAGTGCTACACTCTGGTTCAAGCCACATAATCTCTCTCCAGTATGATTTCAATGGGGTGGTCTCCTCCTTCCACCCTTTGGCATCCTTTAGCTGTGTTCAACAGTGTAGCCAAATCTACATGCAGTCTCCTTGAACAGTCCTAAAATATTCCTGCCATAGAGACTTTGTACAGACTGTTCCTTCTGCCTTCAACACAATTTCACCAGTGATCCACATGACTCCTAAAAATCCTTAAAGTCTTTAATCAAGTGTCATTCTCCTAATGAGGCCTACTCAGATAACCTTTTTACAATTGTAAATGATCCCTCACCCTGGTACTCTCAATCCTGACCCTGGTACTCTCAATCCTTCCAACTCTCAATCCTCCTTCCTTTCATTCATCACCTATTATAAATAAGATGTCTTCTCCCACTACAGAACTAAAATCTTTATTGGTTTTTCTCTATAGATATATATGAATGTTCAGAAAAATATCTGGCATATAAAAAGTGCTTAATAAATATTCATTGCATGGACAGATAAATTGAAATTAAGTATATAGCTCTCACCTTCAAGTAAATCCCCCCAAAAAAGTGGGAGAGAGACCAGGACAGTAATGATTTTATTTCACTAGTAAGGACTCTAATAGAATCCAGCATGGAAAAACCATAAAAGACTAACCATACAAGATGGACATTTTTCTAACCAAGATGATTTTGCCTATATGATTTCTTACTAAACTTTATTCATACCATGTTTTAAGGAACAAGAATTATCTCTTAAATTACATATTTGCACATCCATTTTCTCTATTCTTACTTAATTGATATCATCTGAATAAGAATTAGGAACAGCTAGCATGCAGGTTGGAAGCCCACTGTTTTACTAGTGTACTATGGGAGGAAAGGGGAGAACAATGGCCCTCCAAAGATGTCTGTCTATCCAGTGGAACCTGCAAATAGGCTATGTTATGTGGCAAGCAGGAAGTAAGGATGCAGATGGAATTAGGGTTCTGATCACCTGACTTTAAATTTAGGAGATTATCCTGGATTACCTGAGTAAATCCAAAAATCCTTGTGAGTGGAAGAAGCAGGCAGAAGAGGAGAGACATGAAGATGCCACTCTGCTCTTTGAAGATAGAGGAAGGGGACCACATCAAGGAATGTAGGCAGCCTTTAGAAGCTGGAAAAGGCAAGAAAACAGATCCTCCCCTAGAAGCTCCAGAAAGGAATAGAACCCTGCTGGCATCTTGATTTTACCCCAGTGAGGCCCATCTAAGAATTCAGTTTTAAGCCAAATCTGCGGCAATTTGTTACATCACCAATAGAAAACTAATACATCTACTGAGCACACAACTATACCAAATGAATTACAATTTCAAATAATACAGAAAAAAATGTGGAATTACCATTCTTCTCTTTTTGCTCACTCCAATCCAATCTTTGAAAGGTAAAAACTTTGGTGAATGTATGTGTGTCTATGTGTCGTATGCACTCATATAGCTTTTGTAAATAAAAACAGAACCATAGTATATGTGAATACATAGTTCTTAACCTATTGATTTTCCTTCTGTGATAACATGGCAGATTTTCTTATCAGCAGGTATAGATGTACATCATCTTTTTTTTTTTAAAGATTTTATTTATTTATTCATGAGAGACAGAGAGATGGAGAGAGAGAGAGAAAGAGGCAGAGACAGTCAGAGGGAGAAGCAGGCTCCATGCAGGGAGCCTGATGTGGGACTCAATCCCGGGTCTCCAGGATCACATCCTGGGCTGAAGGCAGTGCTAAACCGCTGAGCCACCTGGGCTGCCCATATGTACTTCATCTTATTTTAATGCCCCAAGGTCTATAATTGTAAAGTTGTACAATAACGTATTTAACTATTTCCATATTAAATGCACATTTAAGATGTATAATTATACTATGTTTTTAAGCAGAAAAAAATATATTTTTTAAAAAGCTTTTGTAAAGGTTAAGGGGATGGTGATCGATATGGTATGGCGGCTTTGGGAGAAATTGCACTGGGACCAGTCTTCAAGGGTGAACTTCTTGTCCCAGCTGTTAAGAGTATTGTCAGAGGACAGTCCCAGCTGTGAGTCTCTTTGGGAACTAGAGTTACTGGAGCTTCAGGGAGTGCCTAACCCAAGGTCACATGGAGGACAGCCTTATCTACTGACTGGTGAAGGTAGGGTATAAAGATTTGGCCATTTTGGCATAACATGGGACTACACCAATAAACCATTTCAGCTCTAAAGCTCCTTGTGTTGTTGAGCAAGAGGACATCTTGACTTTTGCCTCTACCTAATCCTGATTCCTCTGCTTCCCTTACACTGTGTTGACATCTGATAATAAATAACACATTAAATCGGGTCTCAGAGTCTACTACCCAGATGACCCAAACTGTGAAGCTTCCAATCTTCTTTATAAACATCCATTACTCTACAATGGTGTGCATAATATGGGTTATCCCTACCCTAAGTACAATTATGGATGGTTTAAGTTCATATATGTGTAGAAAAATACAGTTCTATACAGATTAAGAGTATGTCTTGTCTTATTTACAAGGAACTGAATGCCTCATGCTGCCTTACTATTCTTTTTGTTTTCATACTGTAGCAATAAAAGGCTTCACTCTGCCAATAAACAAATCTTATCCATTCAAATCTAAATGTTATTTTTCCTTTTTCTTCCCTAAGAAGTATATTTTTTCTATACAATCACTTCTCTATTACTCCAGCTACTTACTGCATTTAGTGGCTTCTTCCCCACCCCCTCAGAAATACTCCTTTCTAACAAGAAGGTACTAAAACCTAATTTTGTAAAGTAGATATGAAAAAGAAACAACCTGAGAAGGAATCTAAAGGTAGCTAATTTGGTATAAAATCCTTTAAGAAAGCATTGTGACAAAGAAAGACAAAGTCAAACATTAACAATTTACTGAATGTAAAATTTCATCATACAAAAAAGCATTTCCTCCTCAAACTTCAAAATATTACTACGAAATAGGACAGCACATAAAATCGAAGTGTCAGATGTAGCTAGACCCCAAAATGTCATGTTTTTACTTTAAAAATATTTTTATTATTGTTGAAATGAGAATTTTAAAAGGAAAAGAAAACTACCATCATTTTCTTAACAACCTATAATTTATTTGTAAAAGTTGACCCCCAAAAAAACCACGAATTCCATCATCAGCTCAGGAAGCAGATTCTATATCATTTTTCCCTAAATACTAAATGACACAGGCAGCAATTAAATATGCAGAGAAAGAAACATATCACAGAAGGATGGGACAATTTTGATAAATGCTGATAAACTGGGATGGAGAATAGTGGTTTTGTAAATTGCTGTTTTCAAAAACATGTATTTTAATGATTATTTTTTGCCAAACAGAATTTGAGGGATATTTTGTATAAAACCACTGATGAACAAAACTGGTGCCTTATTAAAAGTATATTTAGTTTCAAATAAAATTGTCATTTTACTTTGAACAAAAAATGCTTTTTAGATCCAGCCAATTCCTTAAAATGTTAAATACAGTCATAACCTAACCCAGCAATTCTACTCCAAGGTATAAACCCAAGAGAAATAAAAACAGACACTCACACAAAAACTTGCATGTGCATGTTCATAATAGCATTAATCATAATAATCAAAAAGTAGGAACACTCCAACATCCATCAACTGATGAATAGATATACAAAACATAGTGTATCAATACATGGAATATTATTCAGCAATAAAAAAAGGATAAAGTACTGATATGTGCTACAACATGGATGAACCTTGAAAATATACAAAGTCAAGGAAGCCAGTCACAAAAGACCACATATCACATAAGTCCTTTTATATGAAATGTACAAATAGGCAAATTCATTGAGACAAAAAGATAAGTGGTTGCCTCCAGTTCGGAGTGCAGAAGGGATGGGGAACAATGGCTAATAGATATTGGGTTTCTTTTCAGGACGATGAAAATATTCTAGATTTTGCATGTTAATGGTTGTACAGCTTTAAATTGTACATCAGATGGAGGAACTATATGGTATGTGAATTATACTTCCATAAAGCTATAAAATACCAGTTGAAAAGGCTGGTTATGTTGTAGCTATTTATAATTTGTGTAGATTTTGACAGAGTATAAATCTGTAATTATCAAAATGTTTTCTACTATCCCCAAATCTCACATTTTTTTGTATAAAAACATCTGCCTATCCCACTATAAATACAAGTTATGAAAGGAAAAAATGCATCTAAAATTAAATGGTATTTTCAAATCAGATTTCTCTTTAATATATTTCATTTGAATGATTTGCATGTGAATTATCCACACTGTCCATTAGCCATGGTTAAATTCTGAATCTCAGATATAGATCTCCCAATACAAAAGCAGATCAACAGATCATTCCCCTCCCAGCACACAAGCTGCACAGACTAGTTTTTTAATAATTGGCTTGAATTTTTAAAAAGTAAAATTAAAGAGGCAAAACTGAAAGAAAAATAAGCATGTGAAGCTCATAATTTTAGAATGGGAATTTTTTTTTTTTTTAAGTAAGCTCTATGCCCAATAAGCGCTTCAACTCATGACCCTGAGATCAAGAATCACATGTTCTACTGAGCCAGCCAGGCTCCCCTAAAATGAAAAATATTTTAAATTCATCCACTTCAGAATTCACTTGGCGTAATAAGCACTGGGTATTATATGCAACTGATGAATCACTATGAAAAATATTTAAATTTCACTGAATTTAATTTAGTTTTATTCTTTTAATAAAGGTGATTATTAAATACTAAAGATCAGGTTTATATTTTTAAGATTTTTAAATAGAGTTGTAATAAAATAGTAATTAATAAAAATTTTAGAAAAAGATTATAAATCTTTAAGGACCTCTGAGTCCACTTGTTTGCTCACATACCCCCCCCTTACTCTCTAGATAAATACCATCTTCTATTTTGTTTCTTATTACTCATTTACTCTTAACAGTTTTATCACAATTGTATCTCAAAATAATATATTGTTTAGGTTGTGTGTTTTGAGCTTCATACTATATCTTTTTTCAGGCAAATTGCTTTTTTATTCAATATGATATTTTAAGATTCAGCCCTGTGGTTTTTATCAATAGTTCATTGTTTTCAAGGCTGGATAGCATTTCAACTACATAGACAATTTTCAAGTTGTTTATCTTTTTATTTTGAAAAAAATTATAGGTATACGGAAGTTGCAGAAGTAGTACAGAGATGCCCTGTGTACCCTTCACCCAGTTTCCTCCAATAGTTATATCTTACCTAATTATACTACAATATCAAAACCTGCAAATTGGCTTTGGTACAATGTGTGGGTATAGTTTTATGCCATTTTATGCATGAGGGCTTTTTCCCCTCCAATTAAAAACAATGATTCTACCTTTTATAAAAACTAAAATCCAAACACAAAACCAAATGCTGGCTAGAATGTTAAGTGACAGGGACTCTAATCCATTGCTTCTGGAAATGCAAAATAGTACAGCCATTTGGGAAGACAGTTTGGCAGTTTTTTACAAAACTTAACATATTCTTACCATATGATCCAGCAATTACACTCCTTTACCCAAAGGAGTTAAAAACCAATGTCCATGTACAAAACTATACATGGATGTTTATAACAGCTATATTCACAATTACCAAAACTTGGAAGCAACCAAAATGCTCTTCAGCACATGAATGGATAAGCTGTGGTATATCCAGACAATGACATATTATTTAGTACTAAAAAGAAATAAGTCATCAAGCCATAAAAAGACATGGAGGACTCTTAAATGCATATTACTGAGTCAAAGAAGCCAATCTGAAAAGGCTACATAGTCTGTGATTCCAACTGTATGATTTTCTGGGAAAAGCAAAACTATGGAGACAGTAAAAAGATCAGTGGTCTCCAGGGGAAAGAGGGACAAATCGGTGGAGAATATAGGATTTTTAGGGCAGTGAAACTTTCCTTTGTGATGCTATAATTTTGGATAAGGTTATTATACATTAACCTAAACCCATAAAATGTATAAAACCAAGGGTAAACCCTAATGCAAACTACAGAGTTTGGGTGATAATGATGTATCAATGTACACTGATCAACTGTAAAACAAATATACTTCTCTTGTGAGGGATGTTGATCATAAAGGAGGCTGTACCTAGTGGGGACTGGCAGTTACCTGCAAACTCTCAATTTAGCTGTGAACCTAAAACTGCTCTAAAACTGAGGTCTATAAACTTTCAGCTCTAAAATGAATTATGTCTAAGGTTCTAATGTATAAAATAGTAACTATAGCTGATAACACTGTGTTGTATAATTGAAATTTGCAAAGAGAACAGAACTTAAATGTCACTAAAATATATATGTATAAGATACATATAAATGATATACATGTTTATATGTAAATAAGTATACGAGGTAATACATGTTTTATTAAAGTATAATTGACATATTAGTTTTGTGTGCACTGCAATTAGACATTTGTATACACTGTGAACTGATCATATTAAGTCTAGTTACCATCTATCACACAAAGTTAATACAATAGACAGTACTCACCATGCTGTACATTACAATCCCAAGACTGCAAGTTTGTACCCCTTAACCTCCTTCACCCATTCTTCCCCCCCACCAACCCTCCTCCCCTCTGGCAACCACCACTCTGTTCTCTGTATCTAGAAGTCTGGATTTTGTTTTGTTCTTTTAGACTTCACTTATAAGTGAAATCGTATAGTCCTTGTCTTTTTCACCTAGCATAATATTCTCTTGGGTCCACCTATGCTATCACAAATAGCAAGCTATCATTCTTCTTTATTGCTGAGTAGTATTTCACTGTGTGTATGTATGAGTGTGTATATATATATTTACATATATACACATTTATTTATATAAAATGCAAATTTTCTTTACCCATTCATCTATCAATGGACACTTAGGTTGTTTCCATATCTTGGCTATTATAAGTGATATTGAAGTAAACAAAGATGCACGTATCTTTTTTAATTTGTTTTTGTTTCTTCAGATAGATATCTAAAAGTGGAATTACTGAATCATACAGTTTTATTTTTAATTTTTGAGAAAACTCTGTTTTCCATAGTAGTTGCATAAATTTACGTTCCCAACAATGGAGCACAAGGGTTCCCTTTTCTCCACATCCTTGCCAACATTTGTTATTTCTTATCTCCTTGATAATAGCCATTCTGTTATGTGTGAAACAATATCTCATTGTGGTTTTGATTTGCATTTCCTTGATGATGTGATGTTGAGCATCTTTTCATGTGCCTGCTGGCCACCTGTAGGTCTTTGTTAGAAAAATGCCTATTGAGATCCGCTGATCACTTTTTTTTTTTTAATAATAAGTTTATTTTTTATTGGTGTTCAATTTGCCAACATACAGAATAACACTCAGTGCTCATCCCGTCAAGTGCCCCCCTCAGTGCCAGTCACCCAATCACCCCTACCACCCGCCCTCCTCCCCTTCCACCACCCCTAGTTCGTTTCCCAGAGTTAGGAGTCTTTATGTTCTGTCTCCCTTTCTGATATTTCCCACACATTTCTTCTCCCTTCCCTTCTATTCCCTTTCACTATTACTTATATTCCCCAAATGAATGAGAACATATAATGTTTGTCCTTCTCCGATTGACTCATTTCACTCAGCATAATACCCTCCAGTTCCATCCACGTCGAAGCAAATGGTGGGTGTTTGTCGTTTCTAATGGCTGAGGAATATTCCATCGTATACATAGACCACATCTTCTTTATCCATTCATCTTTTGATGGACACCGAGGCTCCTTCCACAGTTTGGCTATTGTGGACATTGCTGTGCTGATCACTTTTAATTGAAAGTTTCTGGCTATTGAGTCGTAGAAGTTCTTTATACATTTTTAATATTAACCCTTTATCAGATATATAATTTGCAAATATCTCCTCCCATTCAGTAGTGGTCTTTTTACTTTGTTGATGGCTTCCTTCACCAAGAAGCAGCTTTTTACTTTAATGTAGTCCCAATAGTTTATTTTTCATTTGCTGCCCTTGCCTTTGGAGTCATATTCAAAAAACAATGCTAAGACTGATGTAGAATTGCTTACCACATATGTTTTCTTCCAGGAGATGTTTTAAAGTTTCTGGCTTTATAGTCAAATCTTTAATCTACTTTGAGTTAATTTTTATATATAGTAAAAGATAATGGTCCCATTTCATTCTTTTGCCTATATCTGCTCAGTTTTCCTAACATCATTTATTAAAGAGATTTCCCCATTTTATAGTCTTGCCACCTTTGTGGTAAATTAATTGACCATATAAATGTGGGTTTACTTCTGGCACCTGTAATTCTGTTCCATTGATGTAGGTGTTCTCTTTTTATGCCAATAGCATATAGTTGTAGTAACTATTTTTATAATATAGAAATCAGAGAGCATGAAGCCTTCAGTTTTGCTCTTCTTTTTCAAGATTGCTTTAGCTATTCACGGCCTTTTGTGGTTCCATAAGAATTTTGGGGGTTTTTTTTTCTATTTCTTTGCAAACTGTCACTGGAATTTTGATAGCAATTGCATTGAATCTGACTTTTGGGGGGGTAGTATAGATTTATAAACATGTAATATCTTTTCATTTATTTATGTCATCTTCCATTTCTTTCATCAATGTTTTATACTTTTCAGTGTCCAGGTCTTTTCACCATTTGGGTTAAATTCATTCCTAGATATTTCACTTTTTATGATGCAGTTGTGAAGGGGATTGCTTTCTGCTTTCTCTTTCTGATAGTTCATTATTTGTATATAGAAATAATATATTTCTGTATATTAATTTTGATCCTGAAACTTTACTAAATTATTAGCTCTAACAGGTTTTGCTAGAGTCTTTAGGTTTTTCTATACATAGTTTCATGTCATCTGCAAAAATTGATAGTTTTACTTTTTCCTTTCCAATTTAATTCCTTTATTTCTTTTTCTTGCCCAACTGCTGTGCTCAAAATTTCCAATACTATGTTGAATAAAGGTGGGATAGTGGGCATCCTTGTCTTGTTCCCAATCGTGGAAGAAAAGCTTTAATTTTTCACCACTGAAGATGATGTTAGCTGTGTGTTTGTCATATATGGCCTTTAGTATATTTAGGTATATTCCTTCTATACTCACTTTGTTAAGAGATCTTATAAACGATGTTGAATTTTTTCAAATGCCTTTTCTGCATCTATTGAGGTGATGTTTGGCTTTCATCTTGTTTATATGTATGTTTATCACGCTGATTGATTTGTAGATGTTGAATCATCCTTGTAAGCCTGGAATAAAATCCATTTGATCATGATGCATGATCCTTTTAATGTATTGAATTCAGCTGGCTAATATTTTATTGAATATTTTTCCATCTATGTTCATCAGGGATATTTGCCTGTAATTTTCTTTTCTTGTAATGTCATTGTCTGGTTTTATTATCAGTGTGATGCTGGGCTCATGAGTTTAGAAGCTTTCACTCCTCTTCTATTTTTTTTTTTTTTTAAGTTTGAGAAGGATAGGTATTAAATCTTCTTTGAATGTTTGATAAAATTTGCCAATGAAGCCATCTGTCCTGGAATTTTGTTTGTTGAGAGGTTTTTGATTCCTAGTGCAGAGAATAAATCAGTAATCAGCCTACTCTGATTTCCTATTGGCTCATGATTCAGTCTTAGAAGATTGAATTTATTTCTTCTAGGTTGTCCGATTTGTTGGTGTATAACTGTTCATAGTAATATCTTGCAAGCCTTTGTTTCTCTAGTGTCAGTTATAAATTTGTTTCATTTCTAATTTTTATTTATTTGAACCCTTTTTTTCTTGGTGAATCTAGCCAAAGGTTTGTCTATTCTGTTTATCTTTTCAAAAACCTGTTCTTGGTTATATTGATCTTTTCTATTCTTTCTAGCTTCTATTTCATTTACTTCTACTCCAATCTTTATTATTAACTTTTCTACTAATTTTGGGTTTCATTTTTTTCTTTTTTCTAATTCTTTTGGTGTAGAGTCAGCTTTTCTTATTTAAGAGAATTCTTATTTTTTGAGGTAGGCTTCTATTGCTCTGAACTTCTCTCTTGTAACTGCTTTTGCTGCAGTCCATATCATTTGTTTTCATTTGTCTCTCTATATATTTTGATTTCTCCTTTTATTTCTTCAATGACCCTTTGATTTTTTTAGTAATATATTGTTCAATTTCCATATTTTTGTGGCTTTTCTGGGGGGATTTTTGTAGTTGATTTCTAGTTTCATACTATTGTGGTAGGAAAAGATACTTGATACGAATTCAATCTTCTTGAATTCATTGAGACTTGTTTTGTGGCCTAACGTGATCTATCCTTGAGAAAATTCCATGTGCACTTGACAAGAATGTGTATTCTGCTTCTTTTGGCTGGAATGTTTTGAATATATTAAATCCATCTGGTCTAATGGGTTAAGGCTGAAATTCTTACTGATTTTCATTTGGATGGTCTATCCAATGATGTAAGTGGGGTGTTAAAGTCCCCTACTATTATTGTATTGCTGTTAATTTCTCCCTTTAGATCTGTTAATATTCACTTTATAGGTTTTGATGTTCCTATGTTGGTCATATGCATTTATAAATGTTCTATCTTCTTACTCAATGGACCCCTTTATCATTCAATAATGCCCTTCTCTTTTATTACAGTCTTTGTCTTAAGTCTACTTCACTGGGAGCATCTGGGTGGCTCAGTTGGTTAAGCATCTGCTTTCTGCCCAGGTCATGTTCCCTGGTTCCTAGGATCAAGCCCTATGTCAGGCTCTCTGCTCAGTGGGGAGCCTGTTTCTCCCTTTCCCTCTGCCTGCTTGTGCTTTCGTGCTCACTCTCTCTCTTTCTCTGTCAAATAAATAAAACCTTTTTTAAAAAGTATTTCATCTGAAATGAATACAACTATACCGTTCATCTTTTCATTTTCATATGCATGGAGTCTCTTTTCCTCCACTTAACTTTACAATCCCTTCACTTTGTATGTGTTCTTATTTCTGAAGTGAGTCTTTTAGGCCGCATATAGTCTTTTGTTGTTATCGTCGTCAATCTATTCAGCCACTTTGTCTTTTAAAGAATTTAGTCCACTTACAAAGTAATCATTGATAGATACATACTTATTGCCATTTTGGTAATTGTTTTCTAGCTGTTTTTATAGTTCTTCTCTGTTTCTTCTTCTGTCACTCTCTTTCCTTATGGTTTGATAATCTTTGGTGTTATGCTTATATTCCTTTTTTTTATTTTTTATTTATTCATGATAGAGAGAGAGAGAGAGAGAGAGAGGCAGAGACACAGGCAGAGGGTGAAGCAGGCTCCATGCAGGGAGCCTGACGTGGGACTTGATCTCGGGACTCCAGGATCACACCCTGGGCCAAAGGCAGGCACTAAACCGCTGAGCCACCCAGGGATCCCCTTAAATTCCTTTCTTATTTTCTACATTTACTATAAGGTTTTTACTTTGTAGTTACTGTGAAGTGCATGTATACATCTAACATATACAATAGTCTATTTTAAGGTGATAACTCAAATTTGAATACATTCCAAACTGCTACAACACTTTTACCACCACCACCCCCAAATACATTTTGTTTTTGATGTCAAATTTTGATTTTATGTATCTCTTATTATAGTTTGTTAATTTTACTATTTTGTCTTTTGACCTTTATATTAGCTTTATAAATGATTAATCTACCACCTTACTACATATTTACCTTTTCCAGTGAGATTTTTCCTTGCATATATTTTGTCATTAATTAGAGTCATTACTTTCCAGGTTAAAGAAGTCCCTTTAAGGTGTTTTATTAGGTCAGTTTAGTGGTGATAAGCCCCTTTTACCTTTTGCTTATCTGGAAAACCCTTTTTCCTTCTATTTTCTCTATTCTCAACAATAACCTTATGGGGTAGAGTATTCTTGGTTGGAACTTTTTGGGTTTTTCTTCAGTACTTTTAATACATCATGCCACTCCCTTCAGGACTGCAGTTTCTGCTGAAAAATCTGCTGGTAGCCTTCTGTGGTTTCCCTTGTACATACAGTTGTTTTTTCTTGCTGAGTTTAAGATTCTTTACCTTAACTCTTGACATTTTAATTATAATGTGCCTTAGTACTCTCTCTCTTTGGGTTCATCGTTTTTAACTCTCTGGGATTCTCATACATGAATGTATTTTCTTCCCCAAATCAGGAAAGGATTTCTTCAAATCCTTTGAATGTGTTTTTCTACCCCTTTCTCTCTCCTTTTACCTTCTTGGACCCCTACAATACAGTATTTATTCCATTTGATATTGTCTTATATGTCCCTTAAGGTATCTTCATTTTTTTCAGTTTTTTTTTTTCTTTTTGCTGCATTGTATGGGCAAGTTCCATTCCTTTATTCCAACTCACTGATCCATTCTTCTGCTCCATCCAGTCATTGAACCTTGCTATATTTTTCAGTTCAGATATTGCATTCTTTGGTTCCAGAACTTCTGTTTGGTACTTTCTTATATTTTCTATCTCTTTGTTAGATTTCTCACTGTGTTTATCCATTCTTCTTCCTAGTTCAGTGAGCATCTTTATGACCATTACTTTGAGCTCTTTTTAAGGTAGATTACTTATATTTCATGAAGGTTTTTTTTTTCTGAGCTTTTGTCCCTCTGTCTCATTTTGCCTAATTGTGTCTGTACTAGGCAAAATAGCTAACTCTCCCAGGCTTGAAGGAGGGGCCTTTTGGGACCCAGAAATATAATCCTTCATGGCCACCATAGCCAGGTACTCCAAGGGCATCCTGGGGAAGGGGTGAGGAGTTCTAGGCCTGCCAACTGTGGCAAGCCACAGCTGTGATGCAGATGTTCAGGATGCTTGCCCAGAGTGACATGGCTCCACCTTGGGTGGGGAACAGGGCACACACCTCCAGCTATGGTACAAGGTAGGGCAGCATTCTTGTCCAACTGGCTGTGGCATAGCTATGATGCCAGTGGGGCAGAGTGTGCCTGCCTGTGCTAGCAGGCTGAAGGGAGATTGCTACAATGGCATCTGCCAGTGCTGGCATTAGCCTGGCAGTGTGAGGTCACAAATATGGCAGATGCCAGAGCACTTCTGTCCCTGGAGAGAGTCCCAACACGTTTCTGCCTCTTGGGCAGTCACTTTGAGATTGGTAAATGGATCTCCTTCATATATAGTCTAAACATTTTTCAAATTGCTGCTTTTGCACTGGTCTGAGGTACACTAGTCTATACATGAGATCTTAAAAGGTAGGTTCTCCATTCTCCACAGTTCTACAGTTCTCCTGGATATAATCTCCATTGACTTTACATTCTGGGGGTTTATCTCTCCAGTTCATAACCCAAAGGTTGGATACCTGAGGTTGGGGCATAAACCTCTTGAACTTCAGAGAAAAGTTCCATATTTTTTGAGACCCCTCCTGATTGTGGGTGGCTATGTCTGGAGCGGGGTTTTTGGTAAAAGCATAACTCTCTCTCTTATCCATCTTGATGTTTCCCTTTTATCTTTTGCTGTGGAGGTGCTGCTAATCTAGTTTTCAGGACTTTTTCAGAAGAAATTATTCCATTTGAAGCTGTAGATTTGTTGTGTTCATGGGGAGAGGTGAGTTCAGATATTCCTACACTTCATCTTAAATTGTCTTATTGGATAGGTTAATTAGCTAGATGAGAGGAATCCTTTTCACAATTTATACATGTACCAAATCAGCACAATGTACATTTTAAGTATCTTACAACTTTGTCAGTTATGCCTCAATATAGTTGAATATGTTGAGCAAATAAAGTCTACTTGAAAATTTTTTAAACAATTATTTTATAAAAATTATGGTTATCTGGTTACATGAATAAGCCTCTCTCCAAAGTATGTACCTAGGAGTGGAATTGGTATCTTACACTTGACAAAATAAAGCCCAAGTGTTTTCCAAACTGGTTTGTTTGTTAAGATTTTATTTATTTATTCATGAGACACACACACACACACACACACACAGAGAGAGAGAGAGGAAGAGACACAGGCAGAAGCAGGCTCACTCAGGGAGCCCGATGTGGGACTCGATCCCAGGTCTCCAGGATCATGCCCTGGGCCGAAGGTGGTGCTAAACCTCTGAGCCATCCGGGCTGTCCCCCAAAATGGTTTTAAAGACTTAATCTCTCGTCGAAGAAATTTGCTTTGATGTGGATGGAACTGGAGGGTATTATACTGAGTGAAATAAGTCAATCAGAGAAGGACAAATATGGTCTCATTCATTTGGGGAATATAAAAAAATAGTAAAAGGAAATAAAGGGGAAAGGAGAGAAAATGAGTGAAAATATCAGTGAGGGTGACAAAACATGAGAGACACCTAACTCTAGGAAATGAACAAGGGATAGTGGAAAGGGAGGTGGGTGGAGGGTTGGGGTGACTGGGTGATGGGCACTGAGGGGGGCACTTGGCGGGATGAGCACTGGGTGTTATGCTAAATGTTGGCAAATTGAACTCCAATAAAAAAATTTTTAATTTAAATTTAAATTTAAAAAAAAGAGAAAAAAAAATAAAGTAAGTAAAGACTTAATTTCTCTCCATCATTCTATGAGTCCCTAAACTGCAGCTCCTGTTATTGCTGATGTCAGTTTTTCTACAATGCTAAGAAATGGTATGTCATAGTGGTTTAAATTTAAGCTTCCTTGATTACTAATGAGATTGGGTATCTTTTCCTAAGATCTTTTGGCCATTTGTGCTTTCTCTTTTTCAAGGTACTGGTTCAGGTCCTTTGCCTATTGTGTTTAGGGATTGTTGGTCTTTTTAACATAGACTTGTTCTTTATTCTTATGTATATATTACTGAAAAAAGGTAAGCATAACTCCTCTCAGATTGTGGTGGTTTGGGGTTTTTTTGTTTTTCTTTTACTTAAGTCCTTTGACGATCAGTGTATTGACATAGTAAAACTAACTCTTTCCCTTCATGGCTGATGCTTACTTCCTTACCTGGGGGTTATAAAATATATTTCCCCATATATTTTTTTTCTAACAACTTTTAATTTTGCCTTATACAACCTGAATTGATTATTTAATGCATGATATGAAGTGGTGTCCATATTTTCTCCACATATATAATCAATTGTCACAGTACCATTGATTGATAATTCTTTTTTCCACTTATTTCAGAGCTGTTTATAAAGTTTCCAGGGGGTGCTCCTGGATTCTCTATTCTCTTCCAATTATCTATTTTCCTGTGTCTTCTCAGTACTATACTGTCTCACTTTATAGTTTTATAATAGTGAGACTTAATATCTGGTCCATTTGCAAGTAGGAATTAAATTTACATGTTATATGTTGGGGAGGGAGGTAAAGGGATTTTGATTTTAGTTTCAGAAAACTTCTCAATTTGGGGAGATTCATATCATCTATGGATTGAAATTTTTTATTCAAAAATATTTATTTCTCCCTTCATTTAGGTTAAGTGTCTTTGTTTTATAATTTTCTCCATACAGATGTTACCTACTTTTGTTAGTTGTTTCTAGGCACTTTATATTTATGATAATACTACTAGAGGTATTCCATTGCCTTTTCTAAATAGTTATAGCAGAGTATAAAAATACAATGATTTTATATATTGACTTTGTTTGCAGCAGACTTGCTCACCTCTTTTATTCATTCTAATACTTTACCTATAGAATCTTTCAGTTTTTCTACATGGACAAAATATCCTCAATGACTAGTGATTGAACTGGAGAGGAAGATATAATGCTATGAATTCTTTCTTTTCCTTCCTGCATTATTTTAGTTAGAACTTCCTTATGTAAATGCTGCATAGAAATAGTCTTGTTGATTGAGAATGTCTTGTTCCCAGTATTTAAAAGGAAGGATTTCAATTTTTCACCATTAAATATTATGTTTGCTCACTATACTATACACTTGAAACTAATGTAACACTGTACATTAACTGGAATTAAAATAAAAACTTAAAATTAAAATATGTTTGCTGAACGTTTATACCTTCTAATCATAGTTTGTTGATTTTGTATCATGGATATAGAAAGGGCATTCCATAAAATCTGATATCTACTGAGATATCTACTGATATACTGATACTGTATTTTCATTTAATAAAAATGTATTAAGCATCTATAATGTGTCACGCTGTTTCAGACAGTAGAGATAAAGCAGTAACAAAACAGATGAAAACACTTGCTCCCAGGGAGCTTATCTTCTATTAGAGAACAAACACAATGAATAAATAAAATGCACAGCATGTTATTACATATTGATCAGGAGAAGGGATGAAAATGAAGTACAGAAGTAGAGTAGGTATGAGGGGGGACCGCAATTTAATTCTAGTGGTAAAAATGCATCTCACTGAGGAGAGGACATTGACAACCTTCAAGGAGAAGAAAGAGCAAATGCAAAGACAGTATGGAATAAGTATAATAAAGTGAGGCAATATAAAGTTCTGGTATAATTTTACTCCAACTAGGTTAATTAACAAAGAAAATGTTAGTATACTATTTTAGTTATTTATTCCCTATCATAAGCAATGAAGCTTAAAAATCATGCATGAACTATTAACAAAAACAGCTTAAAAACATTATAAATCATCATTAGTAATAAAACAGTATTCGTGTTAAAAAATACTAAAATAACCATTTCAAAAAAGAAATGTAAGTAATAAACAAATTATCCTTTTGTTCAAAGTAAATGTCATTAGAAAAGTTCAATTAGAGACACGAACCTGTCAAAACAAGAGATGGGAAAAGTATAAATAAGGAAAAAATATTCACCAGTATGAGACCTAAAACTCATTATAAGTGTTCCCTATCAATTATCGGACCCAATCCAGTACTAACACTCTAAAGAAACATGAAAACAACAAGGCAATCATTCAAGAGACTGCTGCAAAAAAGAAATAGTTTCAAATTCGTGTTCTAGAAAGTTTAAGCTAACCACAAGCACAAAATTTTCAAGTTAATGTTAAGAATACGAAAGAAAAAAAAAGACTCAGCACTTCTAACTAGAAAAGAAATAAATAGAAAAAGAAGCAAAAGAAGTACATCTAAAAATGTAAAGTTTGGCCAAAAGAGAATAAGGAAACTCCTAAATTCAAAAGTCTCAAAAGTGTTCTATGGAACACAGTTTGTGGGATAACAGGTGTTTATGTGGGGAGAAAAAAAATGGGTCACATAAAATTGATCTGGTTCCTGTATGCAGGATATCTCAGAGTCTTTAAATATATCACAATGAATTATGAATTACTAAACCATTTTCAGGGGTAAGGTATGGGGGACATACAATAGGTGTGCAAAAATATGTGACCTTTCCCATGCCAGCTAGACCATGCAACCCTTCCTTTCAAGGAAAAACAAAACACTGTTAGTGAAATGCTGCCCTAAGGAAGGCAGGTCAGATGAAATTCATAAAATACTTTGAAGACTTTAAGGAATGCTTTGAAAAAAAAGTTAAAAGGATTTTCTGGTTGCTGAGGGGTTTTTTCCTTTTAATTTATTATTGGCAGAAAGCCAGTGGAAGAATCAGTTGGACTTACAAATCTGAGTATGTGGATGAATAAAAGGTACAAAAGAGAATAAATAAAAATTCTGACACATTTTACTGAAGAGGCTATTTGGATACAAATATCCCAAAAAATAACTGAAATAAGTAGTCCAAATATGCTAAATCCAAGAAAGATAAATGCACAGGATGTTCTAAACCTAACTGATAAACAAAAAGAAAATAAATCACCAGGATGGAATGGTATCCAACCAGATCTCTGGATGATTTTGAAGACAACTACAATTTGTAGGCAAAATTAAGTAGCTAGCCCAAGAATTGGCTCCTACAAAGATCTAATAAACTAAAATTCAGCATGGATTTGTTCAAAGTATAGAGTATGTTGATGGAATTTTTTAAAGGTATTTATTTATTTATTTATTTATTTATTTATTTATTTGAGAGAGAAAGAGAGAAATATGAACAAGCAGGGGAAGAAGCAGAAAAAGAGATTCTGCAGCAGACTCCATGCTGAGCACAGAGCGCAATGTGGGGCTCAATCCCAGGACCCCGAGTCATGACCCAAGTCAAAACTCAATTGTCAGATGCTCAACCAACCGAGCCACCCAGGCACCCCAGTGGAATTTCTAATAGATTTGGACACAGAACCAAGAATAATCTATTGTAAGAAAAGGTATAACAATAGCTATAGAATTTATAGAGTCTATATCTATAAAGGTAGATTCCATAAGAGAATCTAGATATAAAACACCTGAAATTTTTTTGAAGGAGTGAATAAAGTGAGGAACGAAATCATGTTTACTTAGACTTTCAACAGGTCTTGAACCACACTCTAAAAACAAAGACTTGAAATATTAAACTACTACCAAAACAAAGATTCTGTCCCAGATAGGAAACTGTCTTGGTGGCAGAAAACAAAAGGCAGACATAAGCAAAATTTCAAATATAGTTCATCTAGGGATTTTAATGTGAAAACTTGTCTCATTTTCATAATATTGAAAATGGAGTACACAGCAAATTTTCAGGTTTAGAAATAAGTAGCAAAATGTCAAGCTGCCAAAACAAGTGAGGGTTATCTAGCACAATCCTGGTAACAACAACTGCCAGAGCCAGTACCAACCAGGACAGCTCCCATTCAAAGATGCTTATCTTGTGTCAGACACTACATGAGGCACTTTATATGCATAACTTTATTTAGTCTTTACAACTTCCTACAGAAGTAATTATCATTTCATTCCACCAGTTTACAGACTATACAATTAAAGCTTAGAGAGGAAAGTGACTTCCCCAAAGATCATTTAGGTATGTTGGTAGAATAATAGTAGCTGCTAAATGGTAAAGCTAAAATTCTAAACCTGGCCACTGACCCAAGAAGCTTTACCCTTAACTACTATGATGCATTAGAAGCCCCTGGAAGGTGTGTCAAACACAAATTGCTGGACACAATCCCCCAGAATTTCTAATTAAGTAGATTTTGTGGGTCTTGAATTTTTATTTCTAACAAGCTGATGTTCTTGCTTGAGGGACCACACCCTGTGAACCACTGTCCTATACCAAATGGCCTAAGCCACAGGTGGTAAAGCAGAGGAAGAAAGATCACAGTAAGGACGGCTCCTGGAAAAAAGAAAAAATCTTGGTGGAGAAAGCTGTCGTACCATTAAGGAAGAAAGAAACAAACCAACCAGTAATAGAGAGCAAGCTAAAATCATATGAAAATATTCTTAAGCCTTTTTCTCACTTGGTGGGCAAAGAGTCTTCTCTGGAACTCAAGGAACCTAGAAATATTCAAACTAGCTTTGAACAAGGTATAAATTTAGAGGCAAAAAGATGTTCCCATGTTCAGGAACCTACCTCGCCCCCCAAACCCACTACAAATCTCTCCCACTCACAATCCAATGCCTGGAATTCCTTTAACAGGAAATAAGACATTTCATCCATCGTAGTCAGAAATGGAAGCCTGAGAAAGAAATAAGCCCTAAAAAGTGAATATATCATTGTCCGGATTTCATTCAAAATGTAAATGACTGCTTGTAGGTTAGCTATAGGTCTAATGTGATATGACATATCTAATTTTCCTAAAATTATAAAAATTCAATGTATTACTTTGGGGAGAAAGCATGGTGCTACATAAAAGTTATCAAATTTGGTGTCAGAAGTCCTCTATTTGGGAATAAATGACTTCTGACAAGTTATTTTCTTCACCCAAGAAAAAAGAATAATTCCTCACAGAGGTACAAAGATCAAATGTGATCATACCTATGAAAGCATTTGGTTCACCTAACTGACTTTTTCAATTGTAAGGTGTTATTCCTGTTTTAGAGAATAATAGGTTTTACAAAAGCAGTTACTAAATGCGCATTGTATTTAGATTTATGATGTATATTGATGCTCAGTATTACTTTGAACAAGAGAGGTCTTCTAGATTCCTGAGACAAAAAAGACATCAGGCATTCCTGAAGTAGGACTTGATAATATTTCTCAATGTTCAAGTCTGAAGACAATGAGAAAAATCTAGAACGACAAGAGCATACACACTGTTCAGCATTTTAGACAAAGATAGAAGACTGAGAAGTATGAAGTTTATCAGCCCACAAGGAGACTAGATCTCTACCTACAGAGACTGCAAACAGCAAGTTCCTATGATGAAACTCTAAGGCAGTTTTTTCTCTCTTTTAGTGAAGACTTAACTGAATGAGAGCTGCTGTCAGGACATCATCCTCTGAAACCTGCAAAAGATAGTCTGTGTTCCCACAGTTGTGGAGCTTTATAGAGTTTCCTTTCCTCTGGAAATCGAGTAAGGAGGGCAGTGTTACCTTGGAGCACAACAAAATATGTTAAAGACCCACATTCCCCTTCATCTGCTGATGGCAGAGACTAAGAGGAAGAAATTATGCTAAGGAGGATATGGCTATGACATGAATGGTGGATGAGTCCACCAAGGCTTTGGTTGGACTCATTTATCCGAAGTCTAAGACTTTAGGATAATTGTTGATACATTTTCAGTAGAGTAGGTTTAGGTCACAAACTGTAATATTAATAGTTCATCTGTTTAAATAAGGCACTAAATACTAGGTACCCCAGTCATTTCATACTAAACAAAGCCTACAAGATTTTAGGTAAGCCTCAAGAAGCCATGGAAGTTATATCTAAGAAATCTTTGCCTAACCCAACACAAAAAGTATAGTGATAAAAACTGGTAAGTCAGGCTTTACCAAAATAAAAACATGCATTTCAAAAGATGCCATTAAAAGAGTAGAAGGAGAGCAACTAACTAGGAGAAAATATTTGAAAGTCATATAATCAATAAAGGGCCTGTATCCAATAATGACAAGTGTTGGCAAGGATGAGGAGGAACCAGAGCACTTCTGCACTGCTGGTAAAACTAAAATTTGAAACTGCTACTCTGAAACATAGATTTACCACTTGACCCAGAAATCCTACTCCTAGGAAACTACCTAAGTAAAATTAAAACTATTTGCAAGCATTAGCCAGAATAGCCAAAAAGTGGAAACAAGCCAAATGTTCATCAACTGGTAAGTGAATAAATAAAATGCAATCCATCCAATACAAAAAAAAAAAAAATATTCTGACTAGGATACATGCTACTACATGAATGAACCTCAAAAACATTATGCTAAGTGAAAGAAGCCAGACACAAAAGACCATAAACCATATGATCCCATTTATATGAAATGTCTAGAAATCTATAGAGATAAAAAGTAAACAAACTTGGTTGAATGGATGAGAATGGAAATAAATGCAAATAGGCACATTTCTTTTTCGGGATGATTAAAATTAAATAATGTGATAGTTCCACACAACTCTAATTTTACTAAACTCTACAAATTGCACAGATTTTACTAAAAATCATTAAACTATACCTCAAAAAGATGAATTTTATAGTATATGAATTCTATCTCACTAAAACCATTTAAAAATTAAAGCATTTTTTACAAAGAACACATGGACAGCCCTGACTGCAAATCCCATTAGGAAATGTTAATGTGGGATGCCTGGGTGGCTCAGCAGTTGAGCGTCTGCTTTTGGCTCAGGGTGTGATCCTGGTGTCCCAGGACCGAGTCCCACAGTGGGCTTCCTGAGTGGAGCCTGCTTTTCCCTCTGCCTGTGTCTCTGCCTCTGTGTGTGTCTCTCTTGAATACATAAATAAAATATATTTTAAAAAGGAAATGTTAATGTATTTATACAATAATATCCCACTTATACTGGTGTCACACTACTAGAAAACTTGATTCTTAGGATGACAAGGAGCACAAAGAATAAAACATCTCCCAACAGGGAATAAGATGGCCATTGGTAAATGTATGTGCCTTAGACTACAGGAAGAAATGGGAAGTTCTCTGCCCAACCTCTCCCAGGCTTGAGATTAGAACTTCATGACCTATTATATGTATAAAAACAGAGCACTGATTTAATAAGCTTAATTATCTGGTTTCCCTCAGCAGCTAACATTTAGGAAATGACAATTCGTACTGAGTAAAAAATCAGAATCAAACACTATCAAAGCACAATCATCTGAGTCTGACCAACCTCTCACAACTCAACACCACTGATGGCAGAGCACAATGATTTTTCCAAGACCCTGTGGCCAACAATGGTCAGGGCACCTGCTGTACAATACTAGAAAGAGAATCAGTGTTTCTCCAAATGAGATCATCAGAAGGGCCACAGGTGCTTATTTCTGACAGAGACTCTCTTGCCTCATTCCCAACCTACTGAGTAAGAACCCCCCAGGAATGATGCCTGAGTATCTGCATTTTTTACAAACACCCTAGGTAATTCTTGTACACACTAAAATTCAAACCCTAAGAGACTTAGGCTTACGGAATATTTGAGATGGAATCCTTATCAAAGACTAATCCAAACCTCATATTTTGTAGATTAGAACATTTTGGACCAATAAGGTAACATCATATTCCAAGATCCCCAAATATTTCTTCAAACTCAGTTTTTTTAAAAAAAACTATGACTCTAGTCTTATAAATTATCAAGCATATTTACTGACACAGAGGAATGTATAACGAACCTTGGAAATATTTTCTTCAAAGATTGATGAAGATAAAAATGTTTAATCATTTAATGAGATATGTCTCTGCTCTCAGGAAAATTAATTCAGAGCACCTCATTACCCGAAGGTACCAATTAAATGAGTCATCTTATATATAAATTATTTTCACTTGTTGATATGTTCAGTTTAATTATTACATTTTCCAAAATCTACATTTTTTGTGGAAAATACATAGGTTATTTGACCAAAAGAGAAACTGGCTTTATCACAAATCACTAGCATTAAGTTATCATTTGTTCTGAAGACCTATATCTCCAGCGCTACAATTCATTTTTTATATTAACCCAATCTCAATTCTCTTATGCATAAGTCCTAAATCACAAGCTAGCAGACATAGATAGCTTTTATACAGAACCTTGGAAATCCAAATGCTTAAATCAGTCCAGATTGTTACTTCACAGAAACCTTTTGTCCATAGCCTTAATCATATGTGCAGCTTCAATAAAACTATCTGTATTCCATCTGTGTTTAGTGATTTTGTCATTTTTTTAAATGGGGTAAATAATGCAAGCCAATATCGAAACTCTCTAGATCCTAGAATATTGATCTAATGGCTTGTCTACTACAAGGCTGGTGTCTGATGTTTCCTTATGGTTGAAATAGAAAAAAAGAAAATCTTCCCACATCAATGATATAGTGGGCTTGCTGAGGTAGAAAACATTCTCGCTACTACACTATCCAATTTTGGTCAATGATATTGTGCTGATATTTAACAGGGAGGAAAAAAGACCCAAATAGCAGACATTTTCCAGACTGACAACTGAAAAGAGTTTAGGATGAGCAAATTCAAATAGATTTTTAAAAATGTAATTACAGTAAGACCTCTTACACCAGTGACATTCAATACATTCTTATATGCAACATTTTGACAATCTCAATCTTTTTTCTCTTCTTCTCTTTCTATACTGCTATCTTTTTTATTTCTGATAGATTGCGAAAGACCTAACATATGTCTTGAAAACAACTCTATTTTCTGCTATTGAGAACTGTTCTTCAAATCCAGAAGCCATATTCTGGTACATAGCTCTTTGCTAGTGACACTGGTTTTAATCTCTAGGAAAATGAATGGTGGGCTACTAACTCCTCCATCTCATGAAATTTTTACTTCAAGGATGTCAGCATCTTTTTATTTCCTTGGCTCCTTTCATGATATCATCACTGCATTCTACAGAATATTTCACAAAACTTAAGTCAGTAAAGTCATTAATTGTAAGTCTACTTGGTTAGGACAAAGTTTGATCTGTGTTGGCTTCTGTTCTATCTTTAACGGGAGAAATATTAGCAAATTAATAGCAAAACAAAGAGTAAAGCCTAAAATACATATATATCTTTTAGAAACTAATCTGTTAACAAATTTTCCTAAAAATAGCCATGCATATAATGATCCTCTTCTGCCTGGTAAGGTTGCCAGATACTCAAAAGTCTGCTTTCCCCCACTTGATTTTTTTTTTTTTTTTGACAATTGAATGTATGAGGAAACAGATACTTAACAAGAAACAAAACGGTTTTTGATCTGATGTTTTTCCCTGGTAACCTGTCATCCCTTCTCACTAAAAAGGTTACTGTGCTTCCACAACATCCCATCTCCCAAAAGTCACAGAAAAAGTTCAACGGAAAGAGTCATAATAGAAAATAACTTTCTTTCATTTTAACTTGAGGTTTGAAAGGTAAGATTCTGGACCCTCTTCCTCACTGCCCCCTTCCCTCCCATGCCACCCCACTATTACCACCTACCAGGTGGTAGAAACCAGGGAGTTTCTAACTTAACACCAAGTAACAAAAACTAACTTGTGCCAAGCTTGGGAGGTACTCCTTTAAAATCCACATTCTGGGAGCTTTGATCTGCCCATCTCTTGCCAAAAGGTCCATTTTCTATAAAATAGTTCTTAAGCTTGTTCAGTAGTACATTTCTGCCAGTAATCACATTTCCTGCTTATCACCTTTTGAGATCTTCCTGATTTCAAATATACATATAATGTAATTGAATGAAATAACTACTTTAAAATAAAGTAAGGGCAATGTAACATATGCTAATGACTTTTGATTTAAGGGAAAAGGTTGGTTGGGGCAATGTAAAAGGAATGAAAAGAAAGGCCTGCAACCCAGAAGCTCAGGAGGACTGGGCAGGGATTTGATAGAACATGCCAGTGAACAAAACAATGGTTAGAAAAAGGAATCAGAACACAGCAATAGTGGCTTTAGTGAGTAAGAACAGACCCAATGCTGGATGGATTGTTTTTAGTAAATTTTTAGCCTAAAAATATCATGTAAAAGATTTTTTCAATGACCTATAGAGCTTTAAGAGAAAAGGCTGAAGGCTGGCTTAGGGAGGACAGTAAGAAAAAAATAAAATAGACTAGATGCAGAAAAAATGTCTTTGTCCTGAATTTCTCTAAGTCTGATGGCTAGTTTTCCTTTTTGTGATGCATATGTTATGCCAAGACTCCTCATCCCTATAGTAGCTTAGTTATATATAGCACAAGCCAAATCATTTATGCTGATTATATCATTCATTCATTCTTTCTTGCATTCAATTACTGAACTCCTATATGTCACACATTCTGTCAGGATCTGTATAAAGTTATATAAAACAAATGTTTTTCACAAGAGATTCTAGTCTGTAGCTACTATGACAATGTAGTGTTCAGGCAAAAGGGAAAACGGCTCTGGAGATACAGGCCAGAAAGCCAGGCCTCCACATCTACCCACACCTTTCTCTAGTGTTTAGTTCCGAATACCTGGTCTACAATTTCCTAATCATTTCATTTTAGCTGGGGACACAGTACTTTCTCATCCACTCAATTTTACAATAAGCTGAAATTAGACTCACGCTTCTAAATAGTACTCTTGGTACACTGTTCATTCTGACACAGTAAGAAGCCAGATTGAGATAAGAAGGTGTCTCTCTTCCTATTTATCCTAGAAAAATGTCCAAGAAGATATAAGAAAGGCCAGTTAGCTTTAGGGATTTCTGTGACTAGGGCATTCCTCCACAAAAAGCAAAATCCCATCTATTAACCCACTTCATTTCAGCCACTGAGCAGACATAAAATTGAAATAACTTTTAGTTACTGCCAATCTGGGATCTATCTAAACCAATGATCCAAGAATAAGAGGTTCCACAACCCACTGTCAAATTCCACTCCATTCCTTTTAATTCTGAAAAGTGTAAAATCTGGTTGCTTTGTAATATTCTCATTACTTGCTTAGAGAAATTTCAAATATCCACCCGTAAATTATCTAAGTCTCCTGGTTCCATATTATGATCTTATAATGCGATCATTCAATAAAAGGATCAAAAATTAGTTTTATGCGCATCAATTTTTAACCCCCTCCTTTTCCTTTCTTTTCCAACAACATCCTCATTGCTGAACCAATATCCTAGAAATAGATACAGGATCTGGACTCTTCTTCACAGTCTGTCTCTGGTAAGAAAATAGCTACAAGCTATAAATAAGAGCAGTGATTTCCAATCTTCTGAAATTTGCAGTATCCTATCACTGCTTAATTTTAGGTTACTCTTCAGTTCTTTTCTCTTTTTCGGTTAAGGTGACCTGAGACCATAGTGCTGGGCACAGAGTACTGTACTCATTGTCTTGTCTAGTGTCTCTAAGATAGTAGACAGTGCCCATGACTCCTAGCCCTTCCCGACAACCTCTGCAGCCTCCCGTCCTCCCTCTTCTCCATCTGTACTCTTTTCTCCAGACATAGTAAATCACCATGCAGCTCCCTGACCAGGCCATTACCTCTCTCAGATCTGTGCCTTGTACATTTACAAATGCTGTACCCCTGCTGACACTTGGGCATAATCATAGCAATTATCACACCAAACTGCAATGTGCTGTTTCCTTGTCCACCTCTATTAGACTGTAACTACTAAAAATGGACAACATCCTCTACCCATCTACAATGCTTAACATATACGAGTACTATATTCTTTGTCAAAATAATGAAGTGATGAGTGAGGTTCCAAGCCTGGGGCAGATGCTCCACCCTCTAGCACCCTATTGGCTTATCTGTCTTCCATAATAGATTGGGAGCTCCTCAAATGTGGGAATGGAGTCTTTTCTCATATTGTAATGCCTCTTTTGTTCCCTGAAGACTATTCAATATTTATATGTTAGGGTGGTAGGTAGTCTTTTGGAGTAACAATCAACCGTCAATGAATATTCAAATGACACCAAATGAGATGGAGGCATTCTGTAGTACCAGGTTAGAACAAGTTAACACTCCAGCCCAAAAGCCTCTCTCCAACCATGGACTCACTGAAGCTCAGTTTCCCTGTTTGCCAAAAAGGGTCAGTCAGTTTTAACAGTCCCAAACCCCATAGGGTTGTTTGAGGACTGAATGAGTAATATATCTAAGGTTTTAGTGTTTGACTAAATCTATATCTAAGGTTTTAGTGTTTGACTAATAAGTGCTAAAATATTGTAAATTTGAAAAATGATATGAGACTGCCAGGTAGGTTGTAGAATCTGAAACCTGCTCCTAGTCCTGCCAGAAACGACACACGTGGTAGTTTCCTATCACAAGCATTCATCATTCTGAGGGAACCACCATGGCATGGAATCCAATTCCATCTAGCCAGCTCAGTACTTAATCAGTTATATTCCTTGGGACAGACACCAAGTCACATGTCACAAAAACGGACTTACAGAATCTTGCAGTAGTTCCCAAGCTGACACACACAGTGGTAATTTGCCCAAAAGCTAACCACCAAAGAAACTGAATGTGAAGGAAACACTTGAGTGGGTGTTCTGCCAAAAAAGAAAATTACTTGCCTTTTTTTTTCCTTCAGAATAAAAGTGAGCATTTCAAAGATTACCATATTAAAGGGCTATCCCACGAGTATTTTTTCCCAGCCACCATTTTTCAGAGAAGTTCTAATCTATAAAATTTAGATCACCTCCCCACTTTCCTCTAATCAATGTCAAGGTAGGAAATGTAGAGGCCTTGGAGCAGTGAGTCATTAGACTTCGCAAGAAATGCAAATTAGCAAAGGAAAGGGATTTAAAAAAAAAAAAAAAAAACTTGCAAAGCTCACAGCCTGAGGAAAAGTAGTGCCTCCCACCTGCCCACCTCCTTCACTCAATTCCAGCTTCTTAAAACCAAAAGGCTTTCACCTTTTCTTTAAAGGAGCCCAGGAATCTGCCCCATAGCTGCTGCTACCGCCCGGTTTGTCCTGAAGTTTGCAATTAATGCAGTAATTAAAGCCCTTTCAAAGGGCTCTTGGTTCAATCAATGGTGTTTTATTTTCTAGAAGAAGAGGCTCTCTTCCTATAAAAACACAGGAGGAGGTACATTTAAAAACTATATTTTAATTGCAAACAATGTGGCTGTGATTCCCAAATGGCAAAAAGACGGTAAGAAAATAACTGGAGGTGGGGGGGAGCCTGAGATGGCACTAGAGGGGTCCCCGAAATTCCTTTTCTGCCATGTTCATGCCCTGCTGCTGCCCTGCGGCAAAGGAAACTCATTTGAAAATGGAGCAAATTGGCAAAATTAAACAGATGGGAGCCCTGGGTCATATCACACCACTTCATTAATGCATCCAGGATGAACACGACATAACTAAACAAAACCAGAAGAGTTTAAAAAGTTTAAAAAAGAAAAAGGAAAGCCTATACTTTTCTGTATTGACTGATAAAAGGCAGATTTAACCCAAACTGACTATTTTAATAACATTTTCAGATGCAGGCTGAGACTAAAAGCAATCAAGTTTGAAATGCTACCAGTTAAATGACCCTTTTTGCCATGTCTACAGAAATCATTCCTTTCATAGCTCTTCTGTGTGACAGATCTCTAACGCACAGTTTGGATGATCCCCTCCTTGTCTGGACCTCCTTCAATGGCTCCTTCTTTGTGTAAGATACAGTCTCTGCTCCTGCCCCTATGAGCAGCCCCGGCCCATCTTTCCAAATTCGCAGCTTATTTTCTAATTTTCTAAGTGATTTTGCACACTCCCCAAAACCATCTCACTTCCATCCTGGGAGTGCATAATAGTTCATGTTCCCAGACCAGGTCCTTTGGACAGAATGTCATAAAGGCAAGCTGGTACTAGAGAAACCCTAGGCTTAAAATCCAGCTCTGACTTTACTAGTGGATGAGGAAGTTCAGGTCACATACTTATATTTTCTGAGCCGGTGTTTCCTTATACAAAAGAAGGGTAAGAGAGCTTTCTTCCAGATTGTTATAAGGATGATTGTAGATTTATAAAGTTCCCAAGCCACTGCCAAGCACTTGTGTCTGTTCCTCCCAAAGATTCTTTGCTTGACCAAACTTTAGTCAGGCTCTTAAACTTTCACCTAGGTCCATCTGTATAGTTCTCTATAAAATCCAGTTTTAGCCAGAACCCTGAAAAGCCCATTTCTAGAGTCACCCCTCCCCTTACCCCATTCTCCTAGACTGATATCTGATCAGGTTTTCATCCTGCACCATCCCCAAGGTGAGGTCTGATCATCCTGGCCTATCTTCAGCAAGAACTCAGGTCAGTTTAGCCAGAATCCCTCTCACCTCAATGTTTCCTCTGAGTAATGTTCTAACCACTGCTCCTAAACCTGCTTCTTGGCTATAGATCCCCACTTGCCCATGCTGTCTTGATAACTAAGTCCAGGTCTATGCTGAAGTTTCTTTTCTTTTCTTTTCTTTTTTTTAAGATTTTATTTATTTATTCATGAGAGACACAAGGAGAGGCAGAGAGACACAGGCAGAGGGAGAAGCAGGCTCCATGCAGGGAACCCGGCACGGGACTCAATCCTGGGTCTCCAGAATCACACCCTGGGCCAAAGGCAGGTGCTAAATCGCTGAGCCACCCAGGGATCCCTGAAGTGTCTTTTCCCTATTGAACGGTCCTGAATAAAATCTGTTTTTACTACTTTGACTACTGTCCAGCTCTGGTTTTTGACACCACCCTCCATTTAAGGTCCACTTCCAACCAGGCTCCTCTCAAAAAAAGCCTGTTCTGTCCCTTTCAGGTGGAAATGAGCTCTACTTCCTCTGAATACTTATATCATTTATCCATGACTTGCTCCTTTGACATTTTGCCAAAAGTAATCTTGTAGTGTAGTTATTTTGCAAGGCCCAGATACCTTCATAATGAGACTCTAAGCCCACTGGCCATAGACCATGCCTTCAAGATCTTTTTATCCACCACAGTTCCAAGCACAGAGCCTGTGACCTTAATTAATTCATAATCTAAAATGAAATCTATTGAGTTTCGCCAGTTCATTGTGGCTTGTTCTTTTTTTTTTTTTTTTTCCATTCCAAAAGAACTTAGAAAGTACCACACCTAATTTCGCAGATCAACCACCATCCCTCTCTCCTCATGGTTCCATCCTCCTTTTGGGTCTCCCCAACTGGCACAAAAAAACCTAGTGAAACAATTCACTTTTTTCCCTCATTATAATATTAAATTAAAATATAACATGTCGTTAAATTATTGTTTTAGAAGTTTAAGAGAAAATTTTACAAAATTACAAAACCAGATCATGAAGACTATCACAAGAAGAAATCTTAATGTACTGGTAGAGCAATCTTTCCACCCGGTTCTGAATAACTTCCCAGCCAAGTTTCTTAGCAACCCTTCACTATCAATTCTACTTTCTCACACAATGTCAACATTTCCCTTCTCTGTGCATGAGTACCCACTGCTTCCCTACACCCCATTAATCTCTTCATCACTTATTTAAATCAGCTCTTCTTCAAAGAAGCCTAAAATTTTGGGGGTGGAAAAGTATAATTATTAATTGATTGAAATTATTAATTAATTGAAAGTATAACTATTAATTGATTACTTCTTTCTTTTAGGGGAATTCCCAACAGCGTGAAGCCCCAATTGCAAGGGACTGCTTCTCTCTGTTGGAGAAGAAAGAGGACTCTGAGGAAAGAGTGTGGGTAGGGAGAAGGTAGGTGCTAGACTGTCAAAAATGACAAACACCTACCATATCACAAAGAAAAATAAAACCTTTCTACCCCCTGTCTTTTTTCTCAGCTGATCAACCAGAAAATCTTATTACAGGGAAAAAAACACATTCTCCTAGTAAGACTTTGAGTTGTGAATGAAATGAACAAAGTTTATCTACCTATTCTTTGCTTGCTCTATTTTTCCCTACGTCAAACTGCAGCATCCTCCTCCTCCGACTTCCAGCTTTAAAAATAGAAAGGATGGGAAAATGAGACAAGAAAACTACCCACCAGAGGAAACATACCAGTACTTTTGAGTAGGTGAGAAACTTTCCAACGTGTGGTACAACCTACCTGCTTGTCCAATAACTGGACACAATCCTGCCCTCTGCCTCATGGAAGCCCTGCTACTGACAACTAGACAAGCCATTAAATAAGTCTTTCATGTTTGAGGGAAAACAAAATTGTAGTAAGTCAGGTTTTATGTAAAATATTCTAGTAGGTTCTGTCAGAGACCCACAGAAATGTGGCCTTCAATTTCGCACTCATAACCTAACCAGAAAAATAAGCACATATATATCATCATCCACAACTAACTGCATGATGAGTATCAAACGAATAGTAAAAGTAGTAATACTGGACCCTCCTTGGACTGTGTTGGTGGCTTGTTGGTGGGGCGAAGGGTATTGATTCTCTGTCTCCCCTCCTCTCTGGAATTTCCTGAGGGAAACAAACAAAATCATCGGCATCATTTTTGTAAATAGTTGGACAAGTTCCAAACACCTATTTCCAAAACCTGAGCTTCTTTGGTAAAAAGTGCCCAGGTACAATGCTTAGCCACAAAAGCCCTTGGAGGTTCCCTACTTTATCCAATCCAATCTATCCTGGGTCTATGGAACAGAACAGTAGTCCCTCCAGCAAACCAACCTATAGAGCACTAACAAAGACCCCTGAGCATTGCCCAGTGTCCCATCCTCCTAGTAAGCAAGTTAGGCCAGAAAGTCTGCCATGTATAGAAGGCAAGGAGGATGTCAAGCCATCCCTGAGAACACAAGCCCTCCCACACTTGGCCACAGCAAGGAAAGAAGACCTAAAATGGCAATGGCCCACTGAAGGGCAGACTGGATCAATCATATGACCAACTCCTAACATGGTAGGAGCTTGCAAGGAAGATGGTGAAAACAAGGAGCCCACAGAATTCCCTGATTTTCTCTTCCCACATCCCAACAATGAACTCTTGGTAAATTTTCTCAGGCCTATAAGGGTTTCTACTATTCATAAATCCATTTCATCCTAGTAATGAAAAGGTGTAACTAAGGAGTACTTCCACACAGGCACCTTATGCAATGAGACATGTCCAAACTAGGCAGGTGCAAGAGCTCTGCTTACACTTACTACAAAGTTGGTACCTGGGTGAGGTCTGAAAAGATAGAACTTTCTTATCTACCATTCATTGCCCCTATAACTAGGCCATGGCACATTAAAGCAATCGGGAATTTGTAGACCAAATGAGAGTTAGAAATGGACAGAAGTGGGACCCAGGAACTCAGGAGTAGCAAGTGAAATGGGCAGATATTGAAAACACAGAGGTGTCAACATATATTTTGTCTTTTTGAAACAATGCTGTACACCACATATGCTAAGGTCATTAGAGCCTCCCATAACACTTTCAGGAGCCCTTGATTCATGGAGACATGGCTTTGTTTGTTTTTGTTTTTTGTTCTTTTTGACAGCTCATATTTAGCTTCACAATTATCAACCTGTATAGATTTATTTTTAATTACAGATAAAGGTGTTTAAATGCTAATTAGAGCTCTTGATACCGTAAAGCTCAGGAAACCTCCCCAGAACCCACAAATTCCCTGTTCCTGTCCACCAACTGCACAACACAAGTTTATGGCTTCATTGAGCCTAGAAGTACCTGCCCATGTCCTGTAACTGGAAAGTATTTGCTCTGGGAATATATTCTCTTGTTGTTCTAGGGCCCATTGTGTAGTCAGGAAAACATAAAGCCTAGAACTCAGGTTAAATCCCAAGATGACCCCTTTTCCTTTTAATTTCAGCAACCTCTTCAGGAAAGATGGCCTTTCAAAGAGGCTGAGCTGACAGATTGTAAAATAAAAATATGCATCACAATGGTAAGGTTCTTATTCAGCATGTACTCAGAGCACTGCATTTGGCTCATAAGTGCTCAGGCATATTTATTGAATAAACGATGATGAATATGGAGAGCATATGCAGTGCTCTGCTGACAACATTTTCATTGACTTTTAACATTTTGTTGGGAATTTAAAACTGGACCTCCACAGGACACTGCTTAAAAAAGGTCAGTATGTATTTAATTAATAGCCTTGTATGAAGTCCTATGCTGTATAACTATGAATGGAAATCAACGATACAGTGAACATGCTGATTGTTTAGTTGGAAAATCATTGGTTTCATCCCTATCTGTTCAAAAAAAAAATGTTGCAATGCATTTAAATGAATGACACCGCAATCCAAAGAATCATCAGAGTTTGAAAAACACAGACCCATAATTCCCTGAAATATTGCCAACTCTAGGCTAGGCAGACCTAAGTTTGCACCATCTCTGCAGGAACTAGCATAGGTGGAACCTATTGAAATAGGAAGTTGAAAATTTAGAAATTCATGCAGTGTTGCCTGCACTTCTCCACCAAGATCCTGGTGGGAATTAGTTCACTTAGGGCCAGGATCAGATGTTGGTACTCTGAGGAACCTTCGTTAAGACCCATAAAGTTCAGTCAGACCACTGGGAGTGGCCAAGAAATTCCTTTGATCTACTAAGAATTGCCTGAGAGCTAAAGAGAATATGGTTTTGTAAAAGGATTTCTCAAATCAACAGCTCGGAGAGTTTATTCCTTTTAAATGTAACTTTGAAAATATCCTGTCCAGCAAATAAACACACAAATGAAGAAAGGGACCAAATTACACAAACTGTTTGGGAAATGCTAAATCATCATAATAATAGCACTACAAGAACAAGATTTGTAATTATTTCCCAGTTTATAATCCAGGAGCAATAACACGTCAGATAAATTTATAATATACTTAGGTACCGCAATAGGTTTAATGGGTGGTTGCTATTAAATATTAGTAATAAAAAAATGTAGAAACAATTATAAATGAGACCAGAGACATGAATTTAAATGAATGAATGATGGTGAAATAATATCATAGAAAATGACTATATTAGTACAGACTTCCAACTCTATATGGAAAGAAAAAAAAACAAACCCCTTAAGATTAAAAAAAGGGGAGGCATGTTTTCTAATAATAGAATTTAAGCCAGAGTGTTATTCTAGTTTTCTCCTATTAAAACAGAAACGACTTTTCTTCCAAGGAAAAGTGTTCGTTTTATTTTATGAAAATATATAAGAACACAGAAATAACCTCTTCCCCATTTGATGAGGTTTTTTTCATGAGAGTTTAATTAAACTCTAATGGCATGTGGGCCTCGGTTTGTTAGTACAAAAGCTGTCCAAAGAAGGGGCAAATGTCTAGTATTGATAAGATGCTCTCTGTTCTAATTATTTTTCTTAACCAAGATAAATACATGCAAAGTGCTTCTGCAAATGATTTATAACACACTATGCAAACACAAAAAGAAACACAGTCTTGTTTACCCAAAAGCACCATCTTAAATTAATATCCTCTCTAGAGTTTTTTGTGCGTTTTCTGTTTGTTTTTATTCTTTCTGATATTTCCCCAGAAGAAGTGCTTTCTCCTTCATGGGAGAAATTTAGTTTTAATCAGAAAGTCAAGATCTGAACACTTGTGACATGTGATATCTCCACTCTGGTTAAGCATACATGTTTCCTCTCTTCCAACTTCTCCACATCCCACCGAATAATTGTAGCATATTAGGAGCAGTAAATAATCAAAATGTACTTGCTGAATAAGGGAAAGCAAGGAGTAAATACTATTTTTTTTATTATTTACACTACCATGGTTGCCATATATGTTGCCTTTCACTTTTTTCCACGAACTAAGATAGAAAAAGGCTGCATTTAGTAAATAAGGAAACTTTCTAAGAAATCTGAATTAGTTTCGAATTTCAACTTCATTATTTATTAGCTGTATATATTGGGCAAATATCATAGCTACTCTGAGACAGTTTCATCTGTAAAATGGGTACAATGATGTCAACTTCTTGGTTAGTTAAAATTTGAGGAGACAATAAATTTAAAGAGCTTTAGCACAGGATGAGAACAAAGCTTAAATCATTAGAAGATGGAAAGCAGCATTATGTCCATTTTTTTTTGTAACTACAAAAAGGTTGGTTTTCATCTTGCTCAATTCCCCCAAGATAATCTAAATACAAAAATTCTGCTCTCAGCCTGGTTCTACAGAGTACTCAGCAATATGGGAAATATTCCCAAAGTCCTGAGCCCAAAACATAACAAGCAGCTACTCTGCACTCCAGTTAGGCAAGTGAGGTCTGGCAGACTGCTTTTTCTCTGTGTATGTGCTGGAAGGGTCCCTCGGGGTCGTTCAGGGAACAGGGCCATCTCTATTCCCCTGCCCAAGGGCATCTGCCCCAATCTGCTGCTGCTTAGGCTCATGGCTTAACATGAGGTACAGACAGCACATCCTCTCTGTACCTCACGCTAAGCTCCGAGCCCAGCTGCTATTCTCAGAGTTCCCTTACTGGGTGTTTTATTACTGCTCTTTCTCAGAGTCCTGTTCCAGAGTCATTCTGGAAAGGGAATATTATCACTTAACTTTTTAAGGAAAGGTGCTTCTCTCTCTCTTCAGTCTTTCACCTGCCTGGGCTGCTACCATCTACCGCATTTTGCAGAAAGAACCCCTACAGCAGAGCCAGCACAACTGAGCCTGAACAAATACTCCTCTCTGACCAACCAACTGCCCCAGACACAATGCACACCCGAGAGAAGCTGCCTGCTGAAGTGGTGCTGCTCAAACTTCAGAGAGCACAAGAAACACTCAGACAGCAGCAGCTCTGGCAAGGACTCAGGGGTCTGCGGGCCTGAGGAGCGTGTGGCCAGTACGAGGCTGATCTGCACACCACACTTAAAGGAACTGTGGCATCCAGATTGGGAGAGTATGGATTCATAAGGGAATGGACAGAACAGCACTCAAGGAGCTGATGCTCATCCTTATGTCCGCCTCTACAGTGACTTCCATGTCCCCAGCTACACTGTATCTTTGTTGCCCTAAGCTGGCCCCTGATGACTACTTCTTTGTAGTCATACTAATTAACATTAGTAAGGTGCTTACTATAACCTAGATGCTATACATATATTATCTCAACCCACACTCACTCATCTCTAAGGGAGACACATTACTCTCATTTTATATCAGGTTCAGGAAACACTGAGCAATGTTCCCAAGGTCACAAGTGACACAGGTAAATCTAGAAGCCCAGTTCTGACCCTTAAGAAGGGTGCTAAGTCAACCCCAGGCTCCAGATCTTCCTCTATTGGATCTCACCATGTCTCATTCCCTTCCTGGAGAAATATTAATGTACACGTGAGTTGTTTCCTCATTCAGACAATAAACTTGTTAGCACAGACCTTTTAGAGACACAATGTCATCTCTGGACACAGAGATACCTGGCTCGTTCACTGCAGGCTGTTGAAGACATAGCCTTGTCCAAGTTGGTCTGACTTCAGTAGTCTCAAAACACATCCAGTCCTCCCTACCTAATCACTCACACAAACTCCTTAAATAAAGATCAACAGGAAAGTTTACTGGTAGCATTAGGTGCCTACTATGACAGACAGGACAAGACAGCCTCACTCAAGGGACAATGAAACTAGCATTCTATCAGACTGCACTGTTCTGAACCTTGTCATGGTTCTAACAGAGGAAATCAAATGACCTGAATGCAAATAAATGCCTCTCAGCAACTCTGTGACCTTTAAAGTTCTGTAAACCTTTTTGAATCTTGGGTTAAAATTGGAATAAAATGACATACCTTGGTGTTAAGGAATAAAGAAGGCAAAATATGTAAAAATGTTCAGCACATAATAGAAACTCAGTAAGCTCTAATTCTCTTTTCTTATGCATCTTCTGGTTTTCTCAAGAATCTTTAACTTTAGTAGTTGAAGAATCCTTAGTGACTACCAGGTCTCATGGCTCCCAAACCTAAGCACCCACCAGAATCACCTGGAGAGGTTTCCAAAAATGCAGATTCTCAGGATACACTGTCCGGACCAAATGAATTCTACTCTTCAGGAGAGATCTCTGTATTCTAGTCTGGAAACCACTTTTGCAAACCACTAGCCTGTCCAAGATCGGAACATCTGGTCCAAAACTCCATCCATGGTTCTCCAAGATGAACTGGACTGAGAATCTGCTGTCAGAGGTTTCAGAGCTTTTTTTCCTATGTTATAGAGATTTCCTTTTCAAACTTTTCCCGGCTTCCTTTGATTTACAATGTATGCTTTTCATAAATATGAGTCCCAGGCTATTTACTTATTACAGTTAGGAATGCCCAATGTAAAAATCATTGCACGAAAACACTATTATTGCACAGAAGGAAACAAACGAAAACAGGAAATTTAGAACCATTCTTCCCATGATGGTTCAAACTCCTTATGCAAATATCACTCAATGTATCAATTCAGCAGCTTACTGGACAATAAAAAGACTGTATGTAGAAGGGCAGGAGAAATGCATTCAGTTACTGTCAGAATAATAACTTTGCATTTCTTGACTGCTGTGCATTAAAATGCTCAGTCATAGCTTCAGATACAGCTTGCTCTCTGTCAACCTAACACACAGTCCAAGGACCTTTTGACTCACATATTTTTTTAAATTAGATTGATAGATGTCACATCACAAGTATGGATGTGACGATGCATTAAGTTCCTATAGGACCCAGGTACTATATACAGACAGTAGTTAGTTCTCAAGTCAATGTGTCAAGAAAAATCTGAACAACAATTTGTCACTGAAGTGGCTTTCATGGTACATAGGAAAGATTCTTATCTAAGGGCAAAACACTAATAACAAGGTGACCTTCAGCAACATTTTAGTAACACTAGATATAACTTGATTTTTAAAAATCATATCTTTGTATAAAGATTGTATCTTTCAAACAGTCATTCTTCCCAATTCTATGCAAAAAAACAAAACAAAGGTTCTGAAAAGGGCTTCCTGCTTATGTCTAAACTGATAAAAGTACTACTAAAACTAAATCTTAATAATCCAGAGGCTAAAAATAATAATAATAATAATAATAATAATAACAATAATAATCCAGAGGCTGCTCACAGTAACTCCAGCCCACCCCTGTCTGGGCTCCACCCTGGCACTCAGCCAGAACCACTTGCTAGGGCCTCTGTGTCGCTACTGACAACACATACTTTTAAATGCAGTGTTTGGCAGTGGTCAGCACTTAAGAAATGCACTCTGCTTTGGACCCTCCCTTCCCCGTTCTCCCAAACAATTTTCTAGGGACTCAGGCACAGGTGACAGACTTGGACACTTTTTCCATCCTGGATCCACTTACGCCTTCCTTTCACTTGTCTGACTGCTCCTTTCCTGTCACCTCTGTCTCCTCTTTAGTTACTGTTCCTCATGCTTCCTTCTCTACTCACTACCTCACCCTCTACCCACTTTTCCCTAAGCCAGTATACCTACTCTCATGGAGACAGAAATAACCATGTCCTTGTCCAAAACTCCCACATGCACAAAGCCAGCCCAGACTGCTTTGTGAGCTCCATCCATTCCACTGCTTCCTTGGCATTTCCACTGGGATAGATCAAAAACACGATGAGCTGAATGCTCCTCTGTCTGCAATCCTCCCCATTCCAGTAACCCAGGAGCCATCTTCCCCTCATCCCCTGTACAAGCAATCCACCTTCATAACCAGGACTAAAAGGGGCCTCCAAGGTAGTCTCAAATCCATTTGCTTCTCTGGAGCCTACTGTTCCCACTCTAGTGCAAGCCCACAGCCTAATCTCACTTGCAACCTGACCTGAACACCTGCATGAACTGTAGGTCCCTTCTGGTTCACACTCTGCCCAACAGCCACTTGTGATATTTTCATAATGGAAATCTTGCAACTCCTAGGCTTAAAAATCCTACAGTGATATCCTATATTTTAGGACCAAAAATCCTACAGTGATATCCTATATTTTTAGGATATCCATAATCTTTAAAAATCCAGATATGATTGTATTTTTCTCCTCACTTCTCAGATCTCATCCTTCCCTTGTTTGCACATATCCTCCTCTCTGCTGTCCCTCATCCCTGCTTCAGAAATCAGACGTGATTTTCTCCCCTCCCTTTCCCTGCCCCCTTCAGAAATGCCTCATTTTCAAGGAGCCCTTCCTATAGCTTTCAAACTAAAATAGATTTTTCTGTTATGTTCACATAGTACCTTGTACTTTTCCCTTATAAAGCTTACTGCAACTGTAAACATTCATCCTACAATTCTTTGTGTAACTGTTCTTTCTACTCTGTGAGCTTGAAAAGAGCCAAGTCTAATTTCATCATTGTGATCCCAGAAATCAGTACAAAGACTAGCAAATAACAGATGCCCAATAAATATTTACTGAATATGTAAATTCAAAAAGTACACCCACTGCTCCTCTTTTTCTATTAGTTACGTACAATGATTTAGTGAGCTCATGATTCTCATCATTTATTTAAGCAACATCCTCAGAATGGCCTCTACGGTTTCTCTCTCACAAGTCAGGAATACCTAAATCTAAGAGGACAGAAAAGGATTTGGGACCGTATAAACTGCAAAAGATGAGGGACAAATTAATGATAAATCTCTAATCCATTTTAATGAACAGACATGTCCCCCAATTTACCTACAGGTAAGAGATGTCTCCAGCTACTGTCTAGTCATCTAGAACTCAAAAACTTTACAAAGCCAAACAGCCCATGACAAAAAGGAAACTGAAGAATAGAATATAAAATATTTCATTATCCTTTATACTTTACACGTAACTCTTAAGTATCCTCTTTATCTTCTTAATATTTGATAAAAAGATATTTTTATAAAAAGATTTTTAAAGAGAACAGTAACATGCATGATGTAGATGCACAAAAGACTATTTCACACAGCTTCGAAAGCATTCATTTTTGTCTCTCTCTATTCACCTATTATGAATTGATTCCTTTTCCTCTTGGTCACACAAAGGAAGCACAAGCACACACCCCGTTAATCATAAAATCACCAACAATTCTTACATTAAGGAATTAGGTGGATGATATTGGCACCTCAATCATTTTCATGGACTTTCCAATGGTATTTTAAAGAGAAATATTACTAAGTACATAATGACAGTTATTTAGCAGATTACTGGAAAAAATACTAAAAAGTTAATAAAAGTGATTAAAAATGGTGAAAAGATTACTCATCAATACATTTAATACACCGGGCAGGTTTAACCTAACAATTTTGCTTTTATGGGCAGCTTTATCAGCCATTTTAATTTATCCTACTAAGAAGAACTGTGCATCATGAAACCCAATTAAGTCAGCAGTGATAAAGCCTAAGAGTATTTCTCCACAGACCCTATATCAAAATGATTTGTTAAACACGGAGCTCTAATAGTCATCCTGATGTGCTAGTGAAAGACACAGTTAATGTGGCCTTACCCTCTGCATTTTCAATGACACTGAATGAAACCAGACATATAACTTTAAAGATTTATTGCAAAACTAACCTATCAAATGTTAAGTTGAGCTCAAGGAAGAGCATGCAGTTAATACCATATTTGTCAACGATAAACATAGATGGCTGTTATGATCTGCTCTACATATATCCATTGGACTCTCCACTGTGATGAAGCAGAAGACAAATTTGTTCACTTTTCAGATAGCCAAGCTGTTAAAGATAAAATGACCATCACAAACTGGAACCCTGCCTATTTCAACCAATTTGGTCTGAAGTGAGGTTCAGCTATGGCCCCCAGGTATTAGTACAGGTCTCTTTCGGAGGAAAGTAAAGACTAGAACATCTCATGCCTTGTCCACACAGTAGGCAGAAATAAACTATTGCATTTGAGCCATTATATATTTGGGATACCATTTGTTACAGCAGTCAACCTACCCTAACAAATACATCTGCTATGAGAAGGCAGTGTTCTAAAGGAGCAAAAATCCCTTCAACAATACATAGTCCTTGTTACAAGTTGTATTAAAAGTAGCATTTATTGCTTTTCCTTGCTAAAAAGTAATGCACATTAAATATAAAAACTTTAGAAATACACACAAATGAAATGAAGCAAATTCTAAACATTGATAATTCCAATTCCCAACTGTTATGTAGGCTTCTGTCATATAACTTTGCAGGCCTTTATTTCTCTTGAGATAGACACACAAGATAAACAGATTAAGACAGAGGAGGTAAACAGATGATAGATAAAAGTAATCATACACATATTGTATAATATTGACAATATACTGTGACCGTATCCCTAAGTTATGATACTTTAAACATTCTCCCACTAAAGCATATAGTCTAGAATGACAGGTAGCAAAAGGTAGGCAGAGAAGCAGACCATTCTGGGAAAGGGGAACAATACAGGCAAGTGCACAGAGATCTAAAGCCACTAAGCACGTGTGGAGCAATGCCATCAGTAAAGTACAGGATTTCAGGCAGAAGAACTGGATAAGAACACTTAGACAAAAGTTAAAAGGCCTTATACACCATTCTAAGCAGCCTGGATTTCATCCTGATGGTAACCAAAGAGCCTTATGCAAAGATGTAGTATGATCTTTTCTGAATCAGAAAGATCACTGGGGTGCCTGGGTGGCTCAGTTGGTTAAGTGTCTACCTTTGGTTCAGGTCATGACCCAGGTTCCTGAGATCAAGCCCCGCATGGGGCTCTTTGTTCAGTGGGGAGTCTGCTTCTCCCTCTGCCCCCTTTCCGTGCTCTTTCTCTCTCTCTCTCTCCCGCACACTCTGAAATAAATAAAATCTTTAAAAAAAAAAAAAAAGATCACTCTAGCAACAGTATAGAGATAGAGAATGAATTTAAGAAGGGGAGAATCCATGAGCAAAGTGGTTGTGACAGTTACAGTAAGAAATAATGACATTGGTGTAGAAGGAAGAAATGAGAGATGTTACAGGAAGCATAATCAATGGGATCTGGTCACCAAAGTCACATGGAGCAGAAAGAGAGACCTCTGATTTGAAGTAACTAGGAAGACAATGATGCTATCATATGGTGAGGGGTTACATGAATTCAGATCAGCACCTACTACTCAGGCACAGAAAAAGCTATCAAGAAAACCACTGGGAGTAATAGTAGTCACCACTGATAGCAATAGAAGTGATTATAATGGCAGTGAAATAATTTCATTATTAGTACACACATTTACCCATGGATTGGCAGGGGAGACGATGAGATACCATTTGATATGTTTAATATAAAAGGTCTATAGGACCTTTGGGTGACTTATCCAGTAAGTAGCTGGATATTTGGATCTGGAGCCAAAAAGCAAGGTTTAGGCTAGAGATAGGGATTTAAGAGCCACAATTTATAAGCAGCATTGGGTCTGCTGGAGTAGATGAATTCACCAGGGGCTCGGGGAGGCCAAACTGAAGGGGAAAAAAAAACTGGATGCAGCCCAGCTGAGTCTTGCCTTGCCCTGCCCTGCCCGGCCCCTGTGGCACTGTCAAGGCCTCTTCCTGCAGTAATTTAAAAAGTCAGATCAAATTATTCCTCATTTGACAACTTGTTTCTGCATTGCTCATAAAAGGACTAAGATATATTGTTTTCTTGCCAAAACCGCAAGACTCATAAACTGAGAAAGTCTCTTACCCCTACCCTACATCAAGGTAGGAATGTTCTCCCCACCATCGCCAGAACGCTGCCATCCAGCTGAAATCAAGCTTGCCCATCTCTTCATGCTGGCCTCCTCCATCCCCACAACAGTGCTAATTATTAGAACCTAAAAGAGTACTAGATTAACATTTTAAAATAAAATTCACAATAAAACACACTTTGAATCATTCCTTTTCATTTTACTGAAATAAATGAGTGAACTTTCTCACTCTAAAAAATTTACACATGTGGATTAATCTATTAATCATACTTTATAATTTCAAAGACAAACCTGAAGAGACAATGGTATTTGCTTCTGGGGGAAAAAAATGCTCAAGAATACAACCAAAGGCTACTATTTTAGACAATGTAACACAAGGACACAAAAAGGCAATGGAGGTGGAAAGCCTTGGGGAAGAAGAAGAGACTCTTGGGAGGGCTCCCACTCATTAAGCTCTCCTACTGCCCTTTCAGATGGTATAAAAGTTTCCCAACTGTCTTTTCTATAATTAGCCGCCTTAGAATAATACAAAAATGAGAGAGGAAGAGAAAAGCTCCAGGAGCAGGAGCCGAAGTGGTTTGTACCGTTGGGTCATTTCTGAATGAGGATCAAAGGCACTGTGATCCAGGAAGAGCATTTTAGTTCTTCCCACTCATTCTGCATATTAGGGAACAGAGACCCAGAGAGGGAAGGTTACTTACCCAAACCACATAGGTACTAACCTACAAAGCTGGACATGGAAAGCAGTTTTCCTGACTCCGAGGCTGGGCACTTTGCACTCGTAAATAAGCAGAGAACCACCTCCCCACCTCCCAGTGCCTACCCACTGTGGTCTAGTGACTGAGGTGGGACAATACACACACAGTAAATTTTTAAAACATTTTTTAACAAAGATAACAAAAGGGAAATTTGTAATGGCAGCATGTATAAAGTTTTCAGTAAAAAGGTGCTCTATGCTCAAAGACTACAGTGAATATTTCTGACAGGATCATTACTGGGACTGTTACAGAAGCAGTAGGATCTGAGCCATCCCTTGAAGAAGACATAATTTCCACAGGCAGAAATGAGAGAGGATGTAGATCCAGGCGGAAGGAATGGCCCATTGAAAAACAAGAGTCAGAAAGTGCATGGCCTGCTCATGGTGCAGTTAAACGGGATGAAAACATTTATACAATAAAACTCAGAAATATGAGGCTTGGTTTAGAGTATGAATATCAGGATTAAAGAGTAACTATGGTATATCCATCGAAAGTTTCTGAGCAGAAAAAGGTCTAATAAAAGCAGTATTTTAGAATGACTCATCCTCTCGTGCAGTGTTTAATAGAAGACAACCTTTAGCAGTGGACAGAATAAAGCAAGGAAATTAAGGAGGAGGGAGAGGTGGTGGGAGAAATTTAATGAAAAATAAAATCAATTAAAAATTTTTGATACTAATCCAAATATGATAAGGTGCTTTTCTGGACCATGTTGATAGCATTATAAAGACAAATATAATATTCTTATGATGACCAAAGGCCAAGTCTACTCTTTAAATCTCTTATTGGTTTTTATTAAGCTATTATCTGTTATAATTTTGTTATTTTGTGGCTTCAGCTTCAGGAACCTAAATGCTAGGTAAATTAAGAATGGAACAGATGAAAACCTCTGTTTTCTGAGCACTTTTGCTTCTTATTAATGACAGTCTAATTAGAGGCACTAACTTCAGAAAACAAAATAAAAACTATTCATCACCACTTCACATCCATTAGGTTGGCTGTTATCAAAGCAATACAAAATCACACACCTTTGAGAGAACATGGAGAAATTGGAAACTTTGTGTGTCGCTGATGGGAATGGAAAGTGGTACAGCTGCTGTGGAAAAGACTATGGTTTTTCCTCAAAAAAATTAACATAAAATCACCATATGATCCAGCAACTGCACTTCTGGTATACACCCAAAAGAAATGAAAACATGGTCATGAACAGATATATTTATAGATGCATGTTCATAGAAGCTTTATTCCCAATAGCCAAAAAGATAGAAGCAACCTGAAAGTCTACTGACAAATGAACAGATAAACAAAATGTGGTATATACATGCAATGGAACATTATTCAGCCTTAAAAAGGAATGAAATTCTGACACATGGTAAAATATGGATTAACCTTAAAGACATCAGTGCCAGGTAAAATAAGCCAGTCACAAAAAGTCAAAAACTGTATGATTCCATTTATACGAGATATCTGGAATAGTCAAATTCATGGAGACAGATATTAGAATGGTTGCTGCCAGGGGCTGGGGGGGAAGAGGAGGATGGAGTAGGGAGTTATTATGTAATGGGTATGGAGTTTCAATTTGGGAATGTGAAGTTACAGAGATGGATGGTGCTAATGGCTGCCCAACAATGTGAATACTTAATGCCACTGAACTGCACACTTAAAAAAAACATGGTTAAAGTGGTAAATTTTTGGTTACCATCACTGGGGGGGGGGGGTTGCCGGCATTAGACTACAGTCCAAAAGGCTAGAATTTTTAATAAAATTCCTGCTCTGATGAAAGAAAAGTTGCTAATGATCCTGAGAACAAGATGCAAGCAATCTCAGTGGACAGGAATGAAGACAAGGGAGGAAACAGCATCTCAGAGGTGTCAGGCTTGCAAAGAAGAGCCTGGGAAATTTCAAAGCTGTGGCCCTTTTGTGCTGATACATGACAAGGAGCATCCCCCACTCTGAGCAGAACATTCCATCCTGGCAGTCACCAAAGAGCCCTCACTGCCAGGATCACCTCCCAAGGGCGAAGTCTAATGACAAATTCTATTTGAAGCAAACAGCCATCCTTCTCCTCCTCGTAGATAGCTGCCACGTTCTGTACAGAGGTGCAGCCAGGATGTTCCCTGCAGTGGAGGAAAATGCTGCCACTGCATCTGCTGCTTCCCTGATAACACATCGTGGCCCATGGTGTCTCCAGGGCTGACTGAGACAATGACGGAAAAGGAGCTCATTATTCATCGGAGCCCAAATGGATATGTGCCATCCCACACTCAGTCTAACCAAGAGCTGACGGGATGTCAAAAACAAGGGGGCAGGGAGGGCAGAGTGAAAAGTAACTCATCTAAAATCTTTTTATTACTTCTCAGGGATACAAGCAGTGCCTTTCCGTCTTCAGTTACAGGAATGGAACTTACATTGCTGAGATAGTTAAACACCTGGGGGGGGGGGGGAACGGAGATCAAGGAAGAACATACAATTTCTGAGTACTGAGATTTAGTACCCAAAGTGAGCTGGAGTGACGTGGGAGTGGGTCTGCTCAAAACAGTAATCGGGATTCACTGATGATTCAAAATCCTTTCTGTGCTTGGTCAGTCTTTACAACAAGGGCATTTTCCCCCAGCTGGGGCTATAGACTACACAGAATAAATATTATACAGAAATAATGGAGGAGAAACTAATTTGGAGAAATTAAACCACCTTTTTCTGCAGCCCCAAAAGTAGATCCAGAGATGGGCTCCGGGTGGTGAGTGGAAGAAACAGTGTCCTGGCAGGATATGGCTCTAAATGCTACTTCAGTCTCACCAAGTTAGAGCCCTGAAGAAAAAGAACCAGAAAGGGTAGGGGTTTTTTTCCCCCTTCTTTCAAAATTTAGCCTTGAACAATGATTGCCACTACCCAACAAGCTGGGGGGTGCTTCCATCATTTACTCTTTTAAATTATTCAACAAGTATTTAATCTACACTTAACCACCAAGCAATATGTGCTTATCAAAGAGGGAAGAAAAGATACAAACTCAATGAGGGCAGTTATAAACCCAGGGCTTTAGTAAGCTCAATATTTTATCTTCCTTAGCTTCAGTGGCAATTCCTAGACTGGAGACAAACACTTGGGATGACAGTATTACTGCTGGAGATTTCCAAATTTAGCAAAGCAGACAAAGCCTCACCTCTCTTATCATGCCCCCTCCATGCTCAGAACCCCCAGATGTGCCCACTACCAAGACTCTAGTGCCCTCGTCAGGAATGTCCCCTTGTGCTGGGCTCAGTTCAGCTCATGTATTTTGGCACAGCAGAGCAAAGAGAAAAGAAACAATTCCCTCCTCCAGGTTATCTTGGCCCAGCATTACCTCCTAAATCTGGCTACCAGCTCCAGAATCATGCACCACTCTGAGCTGTTTTCTTCCAGTCCCCAGCAGTCTGGGGCAGATATCCAAAGCCAGAGCCTTGGGCTTTGGGAGAAAAAAAATCTGAAATTGAGATACAATGCAGATTACCATCTATGTCCTCATGAGATAGAAAAAAGAGCCTATTGGACACAGAAAAGACCACCTACATTCACAGTATTGTGATCTATCTTCTGATATATTTGGACTCAGCCAAATCCCAAGGTGTCAAGAGAAGGCTAATGATTGTAATGATAAACAGCAATCCTATACTTCAGTCTCTCACAGACTAGGATCCACTCATGAGCCTCATTGTTTACTTAAAGCCTTCCCTTGCAGTGTCCTCACACAGGAAACAGAGATGAAGGGTGTGTGTGTGTGTGTGTATATATATATATATATATATATACACACACAGTCTCAGGTAGGAACTGGTAGGACTATCTCCCAAGTAGCATCCAAGCTGTGGGTAAACTAAATTTGGGTTTGTTTTTTGTTTTTTGTTTTTGTTTTTGTTTTTTTTGGTTTTGGGGGGTTTTTTTTTTGTTATTATGAAAAACAAGATAAACATTTTACTAGGTCATAATGGAGTGAACCAAGGTTAGGACATAGTTTGCAAGGAACCTATTTTCCATTGGGAAAAATATACTGGTTCTCTTAAAGATTAAAGATTAAAAAATAATGTAAATTACCACATATGTATCTCCTCTCTAGCATTCCTTGATGGCAAGTCTAAAGTGTGTGTGTGTGGGGGGGGGGGGTTCCTAAAAACTGGATCTACACCAAACAGAGAGGAGTCAACCCATTTTAAGCTTTCAATTTCACCAAAATTTCTTTTATTTTATCTACTTCAACCTGTATGGATCATTTAGGGATAGAGAGCCAAGCACAGCATGGCACTAAACAATATGAAAATACAACCTCTCAACCAGCATTTATCTCAAGTCAGTAAGCCTTAAGCCTATATTCTGTAAATTCTCAAATAAATCAACTTTAGACTTAAAAGTAAGACAGAATGTACCACTCATCAGTTGTTACATGTTACAAAGTGACCAATAATTGGGGGGCAGTAGCTAGATCATATGGTCTTTCATAATGCTACTTTAATTTTATCTTAAATTTTATGATAACATAAGAGCACAGAGTAACATGTGCATGCACAACGTTAGAACACTCCTATACAGATGGGAATCTGTCCACTAAAGTCATTTCTGTTAATTAAAAATAAGAACATTAAAAAGGAGTTCTCACTTTCTCATGAAAACTTTGACTAAGGCAGGTTACTTTATTATTTTTGGCAACAAATTGCATGAGTCACAGGAATCCTAATTTTTTACCTTTTGTTTTCATTATATACTTTGTCACTATTTACTTTTAACGAATGTAATGGTCAATGAATCCCTACCACTGTTCTTCATCATATACTTTTTGTTTTCATTATTATGATTTATTTCTATAAGGCTAGTCAAAATACTCATCCAGTAACACCTTATGTGTAGAGAAAAGCTTTTCACATCATTTAAGCATATCAAAAACAACCAAACCAAACACCTAAGTATTACTAAGAGCAGATGAGAGTTTAAAGGTCTTTGGGCATCTGGCCAATTCATAAATTGTCACTGTAATTTAAGAATGTTTTTTTTTAAATCTTGTTTATAATAAAGAAAAAAATAACAAGAAAATGGGCATTGAAGCAAAGAAGATTCCCTGAACAATGAATAGATTACATATGACAAGGGCAATAACCTGCCCAATCATATCTTTTGCTCAACATTTGCTATAAATATACAGGCCAACAGCAGAACAGTTCGTTGCTTTACCCCTCTGTGTGTTTAAGCTCCCCGGTCTAACCTGATATATTAAGACATACAGTAAAACTTTCCCTAGATTCCAAGGACTTACAGATTTCCCACAACTGATGAGAACTATCCCCCAGAGCTTATAAAATATTCTAATTCAGATATTTAAATTACCCTTTTAGAACATTTTTATTTCAGGGAGTCATTTTTCCAAATGACCAATTGTGGTGTCATTTTTTTTATCATAAATATAAATGAATATATAGATACAGTTCTCTCCTTGACAGAAAGAAGTGTTGTGCATATAGATTTTAACAGTAAGAGTTAAACAGTCTAAAGAGAACAGTCACAAATGCTTGGGAAATTAAATTTACATGTGTATTTATGAAATACAAGCAGTCAAGCTGTATTGTATCTGTTCCTATTGCTACTTACTTAATATAGCTTTTATTAAGAATTATTTTCTCCAGTGCTGGCTAGAAAATCCCTGCAGCATTTGTCATTTTCATAACACTGTAAGGTCAGCTCACTTTATTAAATAGTTATTGAGGATATTAAAAAAAGGTAAATGCCATTTATCATAAATATTTGATAAACATGCTTATGTTATCGATACATTCCAGTATTATGGGGTATACCAAATGTTTACATTGGACTGAAAGACGACGATGTATAAATCTTGCATGGCCCCATTACATATGTTAATCAACATCAGTATTTTTACATCTTTTTGGAAATCGTTTTCTGCCTAAAATAACTGCAATGCTTTGAAAACTAAAGTTGTAGTGCAACAATGATTTGTTTGAATAACAGAAATTTAATTGAAGAGCAAATTATTTTGCATTCTGATTAAAAACCTAAAAACATTTCTTAGCTTGTTCAGTAAGCAAAAGCAAAAGACCAGGAAGCATTTAAATAACCACAAGAAGTGTATGTAATTTATTCAAACTTCAGATATAAAGCAAACAAGCTAGGAGATTCTGTGTTGTCTTCTAAAATACACTAAACAGTTGGTTTCAAAAGATCCATTTTTCAGAAGAGAACTTTTTATACAGATACTGCTCAGGAGTTTATCTTAGGTGGGGTAAAAAAAAAAAAAGAGAGAGAGAAAGAGAGGGAAAAAAAATTCAAGGAAGACTTCTATTAGCTCAATCCTAAAACTAATCTGTTGCATGTGTAATTTCTACACCAGGAAGCAACTTGCAGGAAACACTGAAGCTGAGCACATGACAGCTGGAAATTGTTCCCCGGGGTATGATATCACAAAATGACTTTGCTATATTCCCCCTCCAGTCTGGCATCATGGCTCAGGCAGGAACACAACCATCATGCCCCCAGGGCAGCTTCATGTCCTTAGATAAGAACCCACTGCCCCACCACTCTCCTGAAATCTTTTCACCAGAAGCACACAGCACCAGCTCGACCAGGACAAATCAGCCCCTATTCTCCCTGTGTTTGTTTGTTTTTTGTTTTTTTTTCCCTCAATTTGTGCTCCTTTGGTAGGACATTGTTAGTGACATTGTTAACGGAAACCACACAACTGGGTGCATTCACAAGTTTTCAAACACTCAGGCACACACCTTTAAATCCAATGTTCCAATGTGGATTTACTGAGTTTACATTATATAAGATGCTCTTACTCTTTACTTTTATCCCCCGATGGTAGAATAACTTCTATGCTCATAAAAACACAAGAGAAACTTTCAGCACGATTTCCGTCAGTCCTTAGCTAAACCTAATAGTTAAGGTTTCACTCAGTATCCTCACTTGAAGTACCTAAACATATGCAATAATTACACAAACCTGTAGCAGTAACTTCTTAATCTATTCAATTATATGCAGAGAGATTTCCAGTTCATTTTAAAAACCTGTTTTGCTTAGCATGGCCAATTTTATATGTATTTCCTTTGGCAAACAAAAGGGCAAAACTACCTTCCTGAAGGTGTTCCCCTTAGAAGCACAAAAACAGAACAGTATTCCTCTAGGCAACATGAATATTCCATTTCCAAACATCCTCTGGATGCTTATAAGAACTTTATCCCTAAAGTCTGACGTTTATTTCTAGTCAAAACACAAAACACCATCGCTAATCCAGTAACACACCCCGCAATCCTAGTAATCATTGCCAACTATGATCCCTTTTATATCCATTTCCACCATGTATAGTTCATGATTCACAACTCATGATTTGGGGTAAATGCAAAATCCTTTCTAAATTACATATAATAAAGCGTGTGAAAATTGGACAATGGTATGGCTTAAAAGATCTTGTTTCAGATTCTATAACAGACTAACATGTGCTGCAGTACAATGGTGTTGAGCTTTTGTGTTCCCTAATAAGACAGCTCCCAGCAGAGCGTTTCCCATGTTTTACAGTGACATCTATCAGCCAGACCCGGGGAATCCCAACGTCACTCAGCCTTCTTCAGCACCACTGTCTGAGAACAGCTTCTGTCCACAGAGTGGTGCAATCTGAACAGGTCTGGCGCACAAAGTGCATTGTTAACATAGGGAAATGGTGGATAAGCAATGCTCTTCCCTGTCATCAAAACCAAATCGTTAGGTATCAATTAACTGCAGGATAGTAGCACTACAAATGCCAACCAGAAATTTAAGTTATTGGCTATCATCCAATACAAATTTGAAAGAACCGACGCACTTTGCATCACAGGCAGACAGAGCATGGCGTGGTGCTGAGTTTTGCAAGAATTCAATTAACCCAACCATCTATTAGATACATAAAGACAGGGAAAAAGCTACAGTGCATGTTAGAATGTATGATGTGCAATCATGTTAATTCATGGTTTGAGAAGATACCCTGCTATGTTTTAGTGATTGTATGGTAATCAGGAAATTACATGGATATTTCGAAGCTAGGAATTATTTTCTGAATGGCATAAATGCAATGCCACCTCAAACACATAATCAGCTAATTTCTCAGACCTGATCATACTAAGGAGATCTGAGAAGAACACTTTCCAGCGGTAAAATGGGAAAGGGTCTGGGAAATTGATGGCTAAACTTCGCTTCGCAAACCCTTCTTCAGGGCCTACACGAGAAGCTCCACACGCGTATCACGTTTATCTGTTCCGATTCACTGAAGCGCCAAAACATACTCCCAACCAAAATACTGTGAAAACAAAAATTCTGGAGAGGACTTCACCAAACATGAATGCCCCAACTTCATACTTCTCGCATGCACCTATTCTGTCTGCGCCTATGTGTTGGACATGGAGTTGGCCAAAAACCCCGTCACATTCCTAGGGGAATCTCAGCGCTGTGTGCTTTCCTTGCGCGGGTTCCCCCGGGCACGGACCCCCGACCACCTCCACGCTCGGGGCCCTAAGGGGAGGAAAGGCGTGACAGTCCCGCCGGACTCACCCTTGCTCCTCCAGAGCCCCCCCCCCCCACGGCGGCCCCCGCAGGCACCATCAGCACCTCCTAAGCACAAGCAAGTTCAACGATGCGCTCGCGGGAACGCAGCCGGCCCCTTTCCACTGTACTTGGTGGAAGAAACCCCACGGGATGAAAAAGTTTCAGGCGGCCCCAACCAAGGAGCAAACTCGGGCTCTCCAGGGAACAGGTAACTGGAGAAGGCTCTGCCTGTGGAATCCAACCCGCGAAACCACCTCGCGGAGCCGCTCAGCGTCCACAGCCCGGAGCTCAGCTCGTCAGCCCGCGTCTGCCCCGCGGCCGTCGAGCCCCCGGGCCCGCGACCTCCCCGCCCGGCCGGAGCGCGCCCCGAGGGCGAGGCACTTACCGCACCGCTTGCACAGCACCCGGCTGACCTCCTTCTTGAGGTTGCGGCCCGTCTCGAGAGGGGGGAAAGAGGCTCGGAAGGCGGCCGGCGCGCGGCTGCTGCTGTTGGCATCCGGCTCCATGAAGAAGATGTACCTGCTGTCCTCCTTGAGCCTCCCGCAGGAGGGGAAGGCGGGGTGGCCCCAGGCCCCCAGGCGCACGGTGAGCAGCGAGTCCTTCTTCAAGCCCCCGGCTTTCACCGCCCACACCTGGTGCACCTTCACCAGATAGGGCGCCTCGTCGTCTCCGGGCTCGCCCGCGCGGGGCGCCGGGGCGCTGGGCCGGGAGGGCACGGTCCCGTGGGCGGCGGGCAGCGGGTCCGGGGCGGGCGGCCCCCGCGCTCCGGGCCGGGCGGGCGGCTCGCGCTCGGCGCCCCGCGCCCCTGCCCCGGCCCCGGCCCCGGCCCCGGCCCCGGCCCCGGCCCCCGCCGCGCCCGCCGCGCCCGCCGCCGCCGCCGTCCTGTCGAGTGCCCCCTGCTGCCGCCGCGGCGGGTGCACCTTTCCCTCGATCACCACCGCGGCGCGCTGAGCCAGCTCCTGCACCGAGCCCACGCTGGGCGGGGACGAGTAGCACACCGAGGCCCCCGCGGGAGCCGCCTCGTCGCCGGCGGCCGCCCCCGGCGCCAGGGCCGCGGTGCACAGCAGCAGCAGCAGCGGCAGCAGCGGCGGCGGCGAGCGGGCGGCGGGGCCGGGGCCGGGGCCGGGGCGCGGGGCGCGGGGGCCGGCACTGCCCGGGCGGCGCGGGGAGCGTCGCCATCTCATGGTGCGAGGTGCGTGCGGGCTGCCGGCTGTCGGTTCGGACTGTGCTCGCTCTGCCGCGCTGCCTCCCTTTTCCTCTCCTCCTCCCCCCGCACCGCTCCTCCTCCCCCCTACCCTCCTCCTTTTATTTATTTATTGGGGGGGGGGGGGTGTAGGAGAGTTGTTTATGGGAGGAGGAGGAAGGGGAGGAGGAGGGAAAGGAAGAGGTGGGTGGAACCACCGAAGGGCCAAGAGGTATAAGGGGGAAAAAAATTTAAAGCAAAATAGAAAAGAAAAAAAAAAATCCGCTGCCACCGCCTCGGTTGCTGGGAGTGACAGGTCCTCCCGCCGCCGCCGCCGCCGCCGCCGCCGCGCCCGAGCCCTGCTGTCGGGGCTGCTGTCACAGGAGGAGGACGTGGAGGTGGAGGAGCTGCTCAGCGGGTGACAGTCCTTTGTGTGAAGTGATGCTGCGGCGGCTGCCGAGGCTGCGAGCGGGCGGCTGGGCGAGAGCGAGGGAGAGAGCCCTGGAGGCGGAGTTGCGTGCCTGGAAATCGCTGGGTGGCCGCGGCGGCGGCGGCAGCGCCCTGCGCCGCGCCGGCCTGTTTACCTGCGGTCGCGCTCGCCCCGCACCCCGCGTCCCCGCGCCGATCCCCGGGCCCGGCCCGCGAGTTTGTCCCCCGCGGCCTCGCCGTCCCTGCGCGCCGCCGCCCTCCCGGGCGCCCCGACTGCTGCAATGGGAGGCCGGGCGGCGAGGAGGCTGCAGTCCGAGTGGGCTGCGGAGAGGCACGGGGAGCGGGGGCGACGCTTCAGCGCCCGGGGACCTGTTAGCCGGCGCAGGACGTCCGGCCGCAGCGGGGAGCGGGGGCACACGCGGGCTGCGGGCCCGCATTCCAGAAAAGTTTTGGGTGAACTGGATACTTGAGAGTCAGAAGGGAGCAACACGTTCACAGGGGACCCGCCGCAATGAAAGCAACTTTGTATCACGCTCGCTCTCCTGCAAACGTGCACACACACGGCGCTCCAGGTACGACGCCGCCCCCGCTCGATCCTCGGGTGACACTGGAGTCTTGACCATCCTTGCCTTTTCGTCCGTCCACACCCTTGGCTCCCCATGATTTTAGGACATGTGTGGTACTGCTGATACGTACGACGAGCAAGGTTTGGGTAAAGTAGTTGCTCAATAAGGCAATTTTGTATAAAGTTTATGACACCTCGTCCACTAGTCCCTTTTGTTGAATGATTAAAATGAAACGAGAGCTGCTTCTGTGACTGCCCGAACAGAAATCTCAAACCTGAGCAGCTGTAGGTTACATATTCCACCTGAACGCCCCACCACCCCAACTTTACCCTGCTCCCTTCTCCCCTCCCCCACCCTGCCCCGCCAAATTTCGGGAGCTATTTGAAGACAGGAATTCGTCCCCCACAGGCGTGTTCTTTTCAAACAAGTACCACGCCACAGAAGGAGAACGCATCTTCAGCATTAGAAGAAAATATTTCCTCTTAAGCTTTTTTATGGTGAAAAGATGTATTCAATGACCTCATAAAACTGAGTTGAAGTTGTTATCCAATGGCCAATAAATCTACTAGGTGAGAATCGAAGATTTTAAAAGCACTCTTCATAATATCTTTTACTTTAGGATTCTACAAGTTGCTTCTAGCAGCTTATTAAAAGTGTGTCACTCAAGTTTTAGATTTTTTTGGTGTAAAAATAACAATAAGATTTATAAGCCACAAAGATTTTTTTTTTCCCTTGGCATAATATAGTTGGCTGGGAAACAGTGTGCCACTCCCTCAAAGTCCAGATTAGAAGGACAGGGTCTTGATGCTCATTGTGTTTCAACTGTGGGGATTCCTATTTCTTAAGCCCTGATGGTGTGCTTCAAGAGAAGATCCCCATGTAGCAGCATAATAGTGCAGGTCTGGCCTCCAGTGTGTTCTCTTTAGCGCTGGTGCTCCTACCGATTTAGTAAAAGAAAATGATCAGACATCCAATCCTATCTGGTGTCTTCACTTTTCTTTGACCTGACCTCACATGTTTCCGACTCTCAGCCTTTTTGTAGTTGCAACTTTCTCCGGTGATCTCCACCTTTCAGACCTTGTATCAGACCCCAGTTTTGTTGGCCTAAAACAACATACATTCACTTGGCTCAGGATTCTGCAGGTTGGCAATTTTGACCGGGCTCAGGTAAGGGGATTCTTCTGTTCTCAGCTGGACCCACTGAAGGCTTTGCTAGGGTCTGAGTAGACTCAGATGGCCTAAACTGAGACAGTTCATCTTGAACAATGGGGTCTCTTTCCTTGGACAGGCTTAGCCTGAGTTTGTTCATGGCAGCTGGCCGTGTTCCGAGAGAGTAGCCATTAGCATGCAAGCAAGGCCCCTTGAGGCCTAAGGTCAGAACAGACACCTGGTCACTGCCACCCTTACAAAGCCAGTTCAAATCCCAGGAGTGGAAGGGTAGATTCTCTGAATGTGAGGAACTGAAAATTTGCCTCACCAATGGGCAGGGATATCAGAAGGGAAAGAATTGTGGACATTTCTGCAAACAACCCCCCCTCGACAGTAAGCTTCCTTGGAGGCCCACCTGTCCTCTGGAGCCTTTCTTAAATACTAGCTACTCAGAGTGACCGCTCCCTGCGTGTTCGCAGTGTGTCTCATGCCTCCTCAAATTTGATCTTATTTTACTGAGCGCACATGCTTCAGCTTTACCCCCAACACACCAACTAAATTGTAAGCTTGTTAAAAAGCGGGAACCATAGTTTCCCCATTCCCCCATGTTAAGGCAGTTTTAATCACTCAATAAATGTCAGCTGATTCATCACGGACTGATGTGGTAATGTGATGACCATGCATTACCCCAAAAGTACCCCAACACTGTCACAGGGAGATGGAATTCCAGGCAATAAAAACAACAATAAAATTTTAAAGCACTGGCTTACAGTCATTAAATTGCAGATACCTCCTCTTAGTATTTTACAAAGCATTTTATGTATGACTAAAAATAAGCTGCTTATGTTTGTTTTAAAATGACTTTTTTAGATGTATTTTTTTAAAGGCCTTTACCTAACTCCCACATTTTCTCCTACTCTCTCAGCTAAGTGGTGTTAAGGGGGTAATTCTTGTGGGTATTTTCTGTGTGAAGGTAGGCCTTCCAAGAACAGTTCACTGCTAAGAACTTTTTGCTTATGTATTTCATTTCAGCTTTTGTATCGGAGTCCTCATTTTTGAGGGCACCCACACACTGAAGGGATGTTACCCTTTTTTGCCCTTATTTTAAAATGAAAGGGAAATGGCATTTCCACTATGATTAACATATAAGCTTGAAAAGGGGTATGAATAATTGTTCAGTGTGTTTAAGTGCTTTTCAGAAAAGGGACAACTTAATTTGTCCACACCAACATTTTAAAAAGAGAAAAAAAGCTCATTCTCATATTCATCCTAAAACCACGGTTCTTAAACATTAGTGTGCAGCCGAATCACGTGTGTATGAAAATACACAGATTGCCAGGCCCCATCCCAGAGTTTCTAAAGCAGTAGATCTGAGGTAAAGCCCAAGATTTTGCATTTTTAACAAGTTCCCAGGTGATACCCTTGCTGCTGGTGGAGAGACCACACTTTGAGAACTACAGCTCAAAACTTTAAATTTATAAACTTCAATAGATACAGCATAATAATGCCATAAACACACTCAGGGATTAGATTCAAATATTCGGTGTTCCCTCCATCATGTATTTTTTCTTATCTCAATTTTGCAAAGAAAACAGAGGTTATTAGAGTCCGATGCTTTTTAGCAGATCTGTTCTGACCAGTTTAAGAAGGCACAGATGAGCACTTACTGAATCAAAAGTATGTGTTTCCTTGAGGACTTAACCTTGGAACCAAAAGAAGACTAGGCCTCAGAGCAGTTGTCATCATGTTACCTGGTAATATTTTATCTGCTTAACTAAGGAAAGAACAGATAAAATTATACAGGTACATGTGAAATAACAGTTTTACTAGTTTAGAAAATCTAAAGAGGAAGTCCACAGGGCAATGGTGAACTCAAAAAGTATTCTCACCCCCAGCATTTTATACACGATTAAATACTTCTAAATGGTGGCTATTGAAGGGGTAACAGGAAATCCACAGAGGCACTGCTATCTACTTTATCATCATTGACCAACAGCACACAGAGTTCATACCTCCACCATAAATCATGAAACAACTATACTTCTGGTGCTGGAGTCCTGAAAGCGCAGTCTCCCAAAGAAGCTTCACTTGCCTAGCAGCTTGTCTTGGAACGGGGACCAGGGTCCAGAACAATTTAGACACAATTAACAAGAAGCTGGACTTAAAAGAAGAGCAATTCAAAGGAAATGGTGAATCATAAACCCATGGAAGCCACCCATGAGCAGCAATGTGACAAAATGTCTCTACTGAAGAGTGGCTAGAAAATTAAGGAGGCTTTATTAAGTACCACGTATTATATGAGTCTTCAAGACCTGGGCCAACCCCCTTGAGTCTTAGACACGGGGAGCGGGGGAGGGCCTGGTCACCTCTATCAACACACCCATCTGTCCATCCATCTAGCCATATATTTAATTCCATAATTTAAAAATGGCAATACTATGTGGCATAAGGCAGGAATACAGACATGAAAGGTATCTGCTCTGAAGAAACTCAGAACCCAGGGCCGCTAATTTGCATACTTTGGTCTGATGTGAAATTCTGTAGATTTCACATATTTCAGCCCAGTTGAAGGAGAGGATAGAGAATGAAACCAAGAGGATTTTCTGATTTCTTTTTTGTAATTCAAGACACCTTTAAACTTTGTGTCAGGTATGGCAATCCAGAAATCCCATATAGGTTTACTTCCTTACCCCACAGAAGCAACAGCCCTTGCCAGGCAACCCAGAGATGAACATTCCTTGAACATTTGCATTGGACAGTATATGTAAAGTTTGGAGGCATAATTGGCCTAGGGTCATATTCCAGTTCTGTTTTTTATCAGCCCTGTAACTTTACAACAATTCATGAATTTTCTGAGCCTATTTACTTATTTATTAAGTAAGCATAGTCTGCTTTATTTCACGGGACACTTGGAAGAATTTAAACAGCTTAATATAGGGGCACCTGGGTAGTTCAGTGGGTTAAGCATCAGACTCTTGATTTTGTTGGCTCAGGTCTCAGGGTCATGAGATCAAGCTCAGCACAGAGCCTGCTTAAGATTCTCTCTCCTCTCTCTCTCCCTCTCCCCTTCACCCCCTCCCTACCTCACACCCTCTCTCTTTCTCAAAAAATAAAATGGCTTAGTATACATGAAAATCCTTTAGAAATTTCATTTATGCAAAATACAGAGTGGATAAACGATATCTTGTCCTCAAGAATCTTCCGACATAGTAATAAAGAGGGTATATTTTGGAAATTGCCCTAAAGTTGATTATATGTCTATTTAAAAGTCTATTGTCAGAAACTCATGACTTCCCAAGGATACTATTTCTTTATTAGACATATCTGACCATTTAAAAGTGCTTTTCTATAATGGGCTGTAAGACACTTATTTAAAACCCGTTCATACAATGCAAACTGCAATTCTCTGGTGTGCACCTATGTCATACCACTGTTTTTTCTAAACTGAGTCAGCTATGATTGCTGCTCTGGAGCTGGCAATCCTGTCTGTCACCTCCTCTCTCCCACATGTTTACATGAGTTCATGATTTATGGTGGGGGGCAGGAGGTATCGCGTTTTTTGTTGTTGGGAGTGTGTGTGTTCTGAAGGACAAAGGAGGGACCTGCAGAAGAAACAGAGGAGGGGGGAGGATGGAAAGCTGGATGGTATGGGATGTGTTCCCCAAGCTAGCTCAAAACAGGGGCTCCTCCTCATAGGGATAGAATCACAAGTAAAAGCTGAAATGGTCATTGTGATAAACAGCATTGTAGAACTGAAAGACACACACCACGCATGTCACTTCAAAACTCAAGTGAAAAAAGTAATGTGAGGGGGGAAGACTGCTTTCCATTTCTGGGAAGAAGGAACACTGTAGATGTGTCCTGAAGAAACTAAGGGGAAACAGCCAGCAGTGAGAATGTCACTGCACTTGTCAGAGAAGTGGAGGAACACCACCTCTTTAGAAGAAAGAACAGAAAAATAGCAGATTCAGTTCCCACAGGAGTGTGGCAGCCCCCCGGTGGGAATTCCCAGCCATTACCACAGTATACTTTGGAAGAGCTGGGTGTGTGTGTGGCTATTAAGCTATAACCCTGTAATTATAGCCATGGTAGCTAATGAGCTAGAAATATAAGAATCGATGTTAATCTGACTTCCTTGGTACCCTCCTTGGGGATAATGAAATGATGAATATTAATATTATTATTAACATTATGATTGACTAATAAACACAATACTATGTAGTAGAGAAGGGATCATTATCATCATCTTGCAGATTATTGAAGCAAGTTGTTGAGCTCAAATGCTGTTTTTATTTTATCACTTTACTGTGAGCACAAATTTCTTATGTCTTAGTAGTGAGGCACTATCAGTAGATAACATAAACCTTCCAATAGAAATATGCTATTTAAATCCTAAATATATTATACATAAGTCATATATTTCCCCTCAAAAATGGATTTCAAAATGTCATCATACACTGATATTTAAGGAGTAAGGAATATGGATTTTATTTATTTATAGTAACACTTTATGGAGCTTATTAGAAAGCTATTTAGAAATATGCCATATTTGAAGAAAGAAGAGATTTGATGGTTAAATTTGTTTGGAGTTACATCTTTCTCCATGATAAAAGTAAACAGAATTTTTCTTTCTTTCCAATTATTCCAAAACGATCAACGCATATTCTTAAAATTTCTAAGAGATTTCCTTTAAGGATGAATCCAATCCAGGAAGAAACTTATGAAAAACCTGTAGGAAATTAAATGGTCATGTTTGGAAAATTTTTCTAAACCTTTACTGTGGCATATGCCCCAATCAAGTCAAAGAAAGAAGGAACTTAACAGCAGATTATGAATCCTAAGACTCAAAGATAAAACCCTGGCACTCAGTTCTCAACAATTTGGCAATTTCTGATTATTTCACCATGGGAGCTCTCAACATCATTCTTCCCTTGGAAGGGTTAGGATATATAGATGGCACCTTCAACCACACAAAGAAGAAATAAATAGATATTTAGACTCAGGTGGAATTAAAGTCCATTTACTTCGTGCGTCTTTTTTTTTTTTTAAGATTTTATTCATTTATTCATAGACACAGAGAGAGAGGCAGAGACACAGGAAGAGGGAGAAGCAGGCTCCACGCAGGGAGTCCTGGGTCTCCAGGATCACACCCCAGGCTGCAGGCAGCGCCAAACTGCTGCGCCACGGGGGCTGCCCTGTGCGTCTCTTTCTATGAGAATAGAACGCTTCCAATTTTGTCAGTTCTGTTTCCCTTTGATTTTACAGATTGTTCTGCTTTAGAACAGTCCACACATGCTGATAGCAGGACACTTTGTGTTCCTTAACATAAACATAACTCCATGAAAACCACAATTACTTCATGTCAACTTCTAGTTTGTAGTTTTAGTAAAAGTCTCAGTGTGGAAGAGAGTCTGCAACTATGTTGAGGAGTGTAGGAGCCTGAAAAACAGGGATATGTAATAAAAGAGATCAGACCAAGAGAAATCATTAACTTCCTGCCCTACTGGTAGATTATACATCAGTTTTTAGTATATCTACTCATGAAAGAATGGTATAAATAAATATTTTATTATCCACTCCCTAACCTGTTAGAACATCATAAACTTTCCCTTTTAGATTATGCTTTGCACCAGAAACACATCAAAATGTTATAGCATGAAAGAATCCTGGGTGTCTTGTCTGAAGTTCTTAATTTTATAAATGATAAAAGGGTTCAGAAAAAAGTTTTCCTTTCCCAGGGTCAAAAAGCTGATTGTTTTCAGAAGTAGGTTTAGAACTGGTGTCCTACTCTTCCAATTCTGCACTTTGCCCATGAGCTTCCATAGTTTTTACTAAAAGCCCCGTCATAAGCCTCCCTAAAACCCTAGTAGCTTAGGCTTTCTTTCAAAAACCATTTCTGAAAGTGATAGTGTGCCAAATCTTAGCACCTTAGAAGCACTGACTTCTCAGCAAGTAGAATGTGAAGTTAACCATCACAAAGGTTTACTGTTACAAAGGAGGTCAACCACTAAGCCAGCATTGAGCAGCCTCCCCTGACACTTCTTCTGAAAACAGTATTCCCCCAAAATAAGAAAGAGCTTTCTATATGTTTTCCCTGTTTACTGAATGTGTCATTTTTCCATAGCTAAGATCTTCCCTGGTGTAAGAAATAGGCCCAATTTGGGACATAAGAGAGTTAAAGGCTTTTCCATCATCTTTTCCTGGAATGCCTTAATAATGGTCCAAAAGCCCAGGAGTTTCTCAGGGTAAAATCCAAAACTGACCCCCTATATGCAGGGCAAAGAGAGAACACAGGAAAAAAGTCAGACCACTCCACATTGGGAAGTGGCAATTTTAAAAGGCAAGGGAACTTACATAGGAGGCTTGTCTTGGGCAGCTACAAGACCAGTAGATCTCCACACCCACCTGCCACAATCTTGAGAGTTTATACAGAGGTCTTAACTGGGTTCAATAATATGCACAACCAACATAGCTTCAATAACACATTACTCCCTAAAGGCTAGGACCCTGAGGTAGCTCCTAATGTGGAAACAGTGGGCAGGATATATTCTCCAAGGACAGAGGAAGGGGTGGGAAGCATCCTATTGCCCAAGTCCAGCTCACTGGTCAACCAGCGGTCACATCTTCTTGATGACCTCCTCCAACAATCAGAAGACAAATCCACAATGACTCACCAAAAATATGAGATGATATAAAGTCTAAATTAAATTATAATCCGGGGATCCCTGGGTGGCTCAGTGGTTTAGCGCCTGCCTTCGGCCTGGGTGTGATCCTAGAGTCCCGGGATTGAGTCCTACGTCCGGCCCCTTGCATGGAGCCTGTTTCTCCCTCTGCCTGTGTCTCTGCCTCACTATTTCTGTGTCTATCATGAATAAATAGATAAAATATTTTTAAAAAATTATAATCCAAATATGATCCAAAATAAAAATAAATCCATTAAGCTGTATATTTCTTTGTATACGATATATTCTCTGAGTGATAAGACCAAGAAAGATACAATAATGGATATAACTAATCTTTGAAATGAGAATACTGAGCCCTTTCATGCCAAATGTATCTACCATTCATAGCCAGATCTCCAGTGGCCCTGGAACATGTGAATTTGAACCCTTCTTCCCAGTATATACTCAATATATAAAGCAGTCTGAACTTGGTGGAGATGACTTTACTTTTCTCCAATCATTGCTTTTAAGCATGCTCTGCTGAATCTCCATCTCTCGGTCCTTATTTCAGACAGACCCCATAATCTCCAGATTTTTTTCAGGTATATGAAAAAGCCCCATTTCCTTAATGGTGACTCCCATGGAGGGATTAAAAGTGGTTTGGTCCAATCTAAATCTAATCTCCTATCTAATTTAAAGCCTCTCCCCTGGCCACCTGGGTGGCTCAGCAGTTGAGCATCTGTCTTTGGCTCAGGGCATGATTTCAGAGTCCCGGGATTGAGTCCTGCATCAGGCTTCCTGCATGGAGCCTGCTTCTCCCTCTGCCTGTGTCTCTGCCTCTCTTTCTCTCTCTCTCTCTCTCTCTCTCTCTTTGTGTGTGTGTGTGTATGTCTTTCATGAATAAATAAATAAATAAATAAATAAATAAATAAATAAATAAAGCCTCTCCCCAACTGCCTTCATTCAGGGTTGCAATGGGGGGGAGAGGAAACTAGCCTGTTCCCCCTCCTGCCCTTCCCTCTCTTCCCCCATTCCCCTCTCATTTCTGGCTTTTCTAGGGTCTAAGTTGCAGAAGATGAGATTAAAGGAAAGGTATATATTCTTTTCCTTGCTTAATTACTTTGCGTTTTAGTTCTCCCTTGATTAATACTGACTGGCCATCCATGACCTTTTTGAGACAGATATCCAAATACTAGCACTTTTGCAAGGTTCAGGGGAAGCTCCTTCGGGAGCTTTGCAGGCACTCCATACTGCACAGTTCCCAGACAAACATAATCCAGTTTTTGGCTTATCTCTTAAAATTCTCCCTATCCCGAATAGAATATATCCTCCTATCCCAACCTATCACTACAGTGTTCTCTTGCCTTGGCAATGTACCTCTGGGACAAAGTGCTTTTAAGATCACTTCTACCTTTCATAGTATTCTCTTATGCCATGGGACACGCAAACATCTTTTCCGTGCCAAATGGAAAAGCAGGCTACTCCCTGGTGCCTGCTCATTCTGTTCTGTTATTAGGACTACTCCATGTGTCATCCTGCCTTCAAAATTCCCCAGGTGAGGAGCCCCAGTCTCCACTCATGTATACCTCAGGGGTCAGGGAGCACCAGGCTACTCTCTCAACATCTCTCACCTTCTACTGCTCTGGCAGTCCCAAGGAAGGTATAAGGCCTTGTAATTCAGCCAGCTTCTAGCTTAAGAGAGAGATGCCAATTTCCTCTGATATCAGGTTCCTTCAGTATCTCCTTGTAGTTTCTATGCAGCCTACCTAGCTGGTCTGAAGGAGGTGTTACCCTCCTGTATCTGAAGTGAATGGGGAAATGTTGCAGTCCTCCCCAACAGCTCACTACCTTTATGAATTACCTGCTTCCCTCTGTGGGTTGGGCCTGAGTCACAAGGTAATCAAGTGAAGAAGTGAAGATCCCAGGACAAGACTGGCCACAATTTAGTAAGTTCACAAAGTATCACTATGCTTATATTATCTTTGTGCCAGGCATGAAATCAGGGCAGCATCACAAAATCAGCAAGGTTGGTATCTGAAATGTCCTATAAAGGAAAGGAGGGCAATTCTTTACAGAGGTCAGTAACACAGTATGAAAGATGAGCCAAAAACTCATTCTGGTAAATAGGATTGAAAATGTCTATGAACCCTTTTCATCTACAGCAAAAGTCAGTCTGCCAAGAATAAACATTTGGGAAATACTGAAGCAGTAAGTGATTTTTATCTTGATATTAAAGATACCAATACAATGCATATTTAATTAATTAAAATTGAGTTTGATAGACTGTCCTTTACTATATTATTATGAGCATTCAATTAAATGCACTATTACTTCTGGAATTTTAGAAAATGGTCAGCTCTTTAGTTATTTTTCTCTTCATTAAGTTAAATTAATATATAATTCTTAGGTTTCTTCCTCAGCCCCAAGGCAAAAATTCTTAATTTTAAGAATTTTAATTGAGAAAGGTACAACATAGGGGAATATCATCAATTCATCAATGGTACTGTAATAGTGTTATATATCACAGATGGTAGCCACACTTGTGGTGAGCACAGTAAAATGTGTTGTACACCTGAAACTAATGTAACATTGTGTGTCGACTATACCTCAATAAAAAATATTAATAAAAATTTTTAAAGAATTTTAGAAATTATATTTTTACCACCTAACTTTATTATTCTCTAATTGCCCGTGAAATTTCAAAATATTCATAGATAAAAGTTTTCGTTAGGTTGACCAGATGTCAAAATGCTGTATAGGCAGTTTTTAATTTATGAACTCAATGTAGCTCAGTATTTATGGAAGCTCAAACAATTGTTAAGCCAAATGCCATGCCAAGTGACCAAAGAACTCTCCTTCCTTTTTTTTTTTTTTTCCTTCCAATTTCCTTTTGGAGATTCTACTCTCCAGGTCTCTTCAAACTCTCGCTACCCAGAAATGCTCCTAACTATATCTTTATTCTTTTTTCACCTAGGAACTGATCAAATTCAATTAGGAGGCATTAAAAGAAAAGTGAATTCCATCTGCTATAATTTATTCTTAATGGTGATACTCTTCTGCACTTAAAAAGCATCTCTGGTCCTGATCCCACCTCCTCATCACCCCTTTGTAATTTCTGTTACAAAAATGTGACCACAAGTATTCCTGATGGCCTAAAGTGAATGCACATTTGAATTTTTCCTTGGAAACATTGTTTCAGTTTAGTGCTATTGTGGCAACCAGAGACAGTAGGGGGTGGCCTTGTGGATCCAACCACCTGTAATTGTTTCTATAGGAAACAGGAAAAAGATACAGTTATGAGCATTTCTCCCACATACAGGCACACTCCCCAAACCCTAGTAGTATTAAATCAAACTTTTGTTTTTTTTGCAGTGTTTTCATTCTAAAAAATTATATCCTTCTGTTTTATGAAGTAATCTTGAATTTTTTTGTTGGTGAATTCCTCCTTTCCACTTTTCTGGAATATCTTTCTGAAATTCCTTGACTTTCACAAATGGTGTTCTGATGCTTTAATCTTTTCTCTCTTATTTTCCATTACGGTTTTTCTTTTTTGTGTGGGTGGGGGGGGGGGTTGGCTTAATGGTTTTGCAGTACTATAGAAATAAATAATTTTACTTCTACATCTTATTTTGAGTATTTGTATTTTCTACCATGATTTTTTCTTTTTAATTTTCAAGTTCTGTCTTGTTTTTGGACATTGATTTTGAAGCATCCTATTCTTTATACATAAAATATTTTTCTTATCTTTCTAGGGACATTAATGATAATTTTTAAAAATGTTTTTCCACCAAATTGCACGTTTGTCTTGGTGTCTTTCACTTAGAAACTTTCCTCAATTATCTGGTAACATTTTGTGTCTTCTCATATTTACAAAAGGGAGCTAAAAAGCTGATGGAAGATGTAAGCTTAAAGGCAGAGCTTTGGTACCAAGAGTTTTATGGTAGAGAGAACTGGAGGACTGTTTATTCAGCACATTCAATGTCAGTCTCTTTAGGTCTTTTTTCTTTTGAATTGGTCAGATTCCATAGAGCTTCTTCCTGGTTTATGCCTGGAAGGTAAAGGCCTGACCACCTTTGTCTCTGGAGCCCATGAAGGGAACAGCCACGAGGAAGCAACATTCAATGTACATACATGCATTTAGCTCCCTGTTTTCAGGATGCTTCAACTCTCAAATACATCAGATGTCCCCCAGCCCAGACACCATCTATTTTACCCTCTCCAAGGAATAAACCTTCAATATTATGTATGGAGAAGGAACAGAAATATGGGATCAAGGTGTGGGGTGGGGAATCTAGATATCTAATAGTTCTAAACAGGTTTCAAATAGTTCTTTTATTTATCTCATATTATTTATAATAGTATTTATATAATGCCCTTTTTAGGGCTATCTAGTATTCCATATACTATAGTTTATTTAATCATTCTTCTATTTATGGACATTTAGGTTATTTACAGTTTTGATGATATTGGGAAAAAATATATGATTAATAGCCTTCTAGCTAAATCTTTGTGTATATTCTCAATTATTTACTAAGTGTAAGTTCCCAGAGGAGGAAATATAAGATGAAGGGATTTGCATATATTTATCAGATCCACTACTTGTGCTTGTGAGAAAGCAAACTACTTTTAGTGATATCCAAGACCCAACATGATCTGTATCTGGGCCCCCTTAACTCTTTGAACCTTTTCCAACATTTCCTGTTCTCACACCTTATGCTGGCCTTAGTATGTACCATTTTGTTTTCTATCTCAGGATATTTGTACATTCTGTTTCTTCTATTTCCAGTCCCCCACCCCTCCTCTGTCTGGTACAAGCCTGTTCATCTTTTAGTTTCAGCTCAAGTGTATTCACTGTGAGAGCTTCCCTGAATCAACCAATCTGAATCAATCATTCCCTTTTTTGTGCCACTGCTGTATCCTATTTCTATTATGGACCATATAACACTATATTGCATTATCTATCTCACTTACAAAATTATACAAGCTACTTAAACTCAAAGATATTGTTTTATTTCACTATTAAATATTCTTCTGATCCACAGAGGAACTGACTTCTTATATTATGCTAAATGTTTTATATACTCTCATTAAATCCTTATAATCTGATGAGAAATGCATTATAATTTCTATTCTGCAGATAAGGAAACCTCACCTTAGACAGGTTATAGTACTTCTGCAAGAGTCACAGTTAATCAGCAGCACAGTTGGGGTTCAACCCCAGGCCTACCAGTTTCCAAAGATAGTATCCTTTCTTCTTTGCTCTTAAATAAATCAACGTGTCCTTCCTCCATGCATGTTCCTCCCCATACTTCCTGTATTGGCTTTCTAGGGCTGCTGTAACAAATTACAACAAATTTAGTGCATGAAAAAAAAAAAAAAAACAGAAACTAATTCTCACATCGCTCTGTATGCCACAAGTCTGAAATTAAAGTGTCTGCAGGGCAGCACTCCCTCCCTAGGTTCTAAGGATAATCTATTCCTTGCTTCTTCCTGCTTCCGGTACTTGGTTATGGCTGCATCATTCAAATATCTGCCTCTACTTTCACATGGCCTTCTCTTCTCCTTCTGTCTCTCCCCTGTGTATCTTGTATAAGGACACTTGTTGTCAGGTCAAGGACCCATTCAGATAATCCAGGATGACCTCATTTTGAGATTATTAATCATATCTGCAAGGACCCTTTTTATGAATAAGATCACATTCACTGGTTCTAGGACCCAGACATATTTTGGTGAGATAACCAATCTATTACAACTCCATCTTCTTATTATACCTTTGAAAAGAGACAGCATTGTTTGGAAGAAATACCTTGGCTCTGAAACAGATGGACTTGAATTCTAATTCTAGCTCTGCCTCCTAGTCCCTTGTGCCCTTTGATTAGTAACTGAAAACCATGAGCCTTTCCTTCACCTTGAAAATGGAAATATTATTTGTTCCATGGACTGGTTTGAAGATTAAGTAAAATAAATCACCTAACACATAGTGGATAGAAATAACTGCTCATTCTCTCTCCACCTTTATATGTAACCCCTCTCAGAGGCCAAATCACCAATTGATATGAGACTTTATTAAAAATCACTGAAAACAAAAGTTCAGTTTTTAAACACGACCATTGTTTGAACTCTGCACTCTGTGCTCTTGGTTAGTTTCTGTTTTCAATTTCCTTGGATCTGGTTCTGATTTTAATATAAGTAAAAGTCATATGGCTACATAGTCAAAATATGAATTTTAAAGCATTTTTTTGCATTTTTCTCAATAAAACCAACAAATATTTAAGACATATGTATTATCACATAGTGCTAGTTTATAAGCCTCAAAAAATGTGTTAGTTTATAGATATACTTCATTTTTTTAAATCCCAAATAGCATTATCTAACCAGTCACCAATTGTATTTCCCACTTCTTCTGGCTATTTCCAAACTCGAACTTATCTTCAAAGAATGAATATCTGCTACTCCTGAATATGTTCAAAAGAATGTGATAGGCAGCATAGTTGGGCAGAAAGAACAATAACAACTGAATTGGAAGAACTCACTTCACACTCAATGTATTATTACCAACTATTAGACCTAAGGAAAGTCATCATCTCACTGAGCCCATTTTTTTCTTCTACAAAATGATGATGCAGGTATCTGCCTTGTTAACTTTCAGAGCCACTGTTAATACATGCTTCATGTTAACAAAATACATAGTGCCTGGATTGGGCTAGAAATAGAAAGTTGATTCTGAAGAACAGAGATCTTGACCCTCTCAAGTGGGCAGAATGAAAATAATATTGTCTTTAAAAGCATTTATACATTGTTTAAAGTGTTATATGTTACTGGACCCTCATGCTCCTAGTAATGATGGCCACCCCTAGGATCATAGGAAGATACAGAACTCAACTTTAAGACTCTCTTAACTTTATGATTAACCATGGGAGTGGGCAATACAGCACACCTACCTGCTCAAATTAATAAGACTTAAACCTCCCAATTCATTGCATCACGTTTCAAAATTCTCTTCCAGGTCCACGTCCCCTGTACAACATCTTACAAATTCTCATTATAGTTTGTAAGGGACCATCTGGAGGATATATCTGAAGATCTTCTCTCCTTCCAGACCTCAGTGTTATCTAGTTGTCTGGTGGGCCCCAGAAGCAGGCACTGCTGGCCCAGGAGCACATGAAACTCTCTTCCTCTGGGCAAGACTACGGGCTCCTTCCTGCTTATCATTATTGGAGTGTCCTATGACTCGTCCTACTGATTATTACAAAATCTCATATAGCAGTTAAAGGAAATGTAAACAGTTTTACCTATACCCTTCCCATTAGCCCAAAAGCAGACTACATGTTACAAAATGCAGGATAATAAATGTTAAAGAGTAAGAAAAACCCAAATATCATACTACCCTAGAGTAAGGAAAAGAGGAATGCAGGCCAAATAATGAAGTGCCTTTGAGATACAACCTGCTAACTTCAAATGCATTTATCCCATTTTAAGGTCTCTTCAATCCCATGGAAATTAAAAGCATAGTTGTCTCACAAGCAAGACTGTCTAGGTGCACAGCTAACTTTATTTCCCAGCCTTCCTTGTGGTCAGGTATAGCCCTGTGATTGAGTTTCTAGCCAACAGAAAATGAGCAGAAGTTATGTGTATCACTTCTAGGCCTAGCCCACAAGCATCATCCTGGCTGGAAGGAAGATAACCCCCATGCACCTTGTGCTAAAGAAAGTGGAGTCTCCATTAGTCTGACTGTTAACCAGGGAATGAGTGCTATCTATTCACATGTTTAACCATCCAATGCCATCATGGGAACAGAAAAAAAAAGTTACTACATTTAAGACTTCACATTTGAGACTTAACTTTGGGAGTTTGGTTCCTCTAAGTAATAGACTCCCAACATTAATTCCTTGAAATAAATCTTAAAAGCATGTATTTTTTTAAAGATTTTATTTATTTTGAGAGAGCACGAGCAGGAGTGACCACAGAGGGAGACTCCTCACTGAGCAGGAAGCTCGATTTGGGGCTTGACCCCAACCCTGAGATCATGACCTGAGCCCAAGGCACCTATTTAACTGACTAAGCCACCAACACGCCCCTAAAAAGCATGCATTTTGAAAATATTTCGAGTCATGTTGGTGTCACTGAAGTTCTTAGAGGAAATAGTGAGATTTGCAATCAGATAGGCCTGAATCTGGGTTCATGTTTACCACCTGCTACATTCACGATATTGATCAAGTTTCTCTAAGCCTCAGGGTTTTTTTTAATGTACAATATTGGGATATTAACAGGATCTATATCATAGTATTGCTGTTTATCTCAGTGCCTGGCACATACATAATAAACATCCAATAAAGGTTAGCTGTCATTCAGAGCATATCCTCCCATGTAAGTTTTTAAACTGTAATAGTCATTAGTGCTATTACGAAGTCATTCTGATTTTTCTTCTAGATGAAGGGTGGGATTGTACTTCACATCCCTTAGAGTTTTATGTTCGCATGTGATTTGTTTTGACCAATGAACTCTAAGTGGAAATGATATGTATCATTTCCAGGTGGAAGTTTTAAGAGTCAGCAAGCATTTAAAATGCTATGTCTTGGGGTGCCCGGGTGGCTCAGTGGGTTAAGTGACTCTTGGTTTCATCTCAGGTCATGATCTCAGGGTTATGGGATCAAGCCTCATGTTGGGCTCTGCACTCAGCCCAGAGTCTGCTTGTCCCTCTCCCTCTGTTCCTCCCTGCACTCATGTACTCTCTCTGTCCTCCTCTCTGAAAAATAAATAAAACATTAAAAAATAATAATAAATAAATACAAATAAAATGCTATCTCTTTTTTTCTTCCATACCAGTAGCAGTGATACAGCTAGTGGCTACTCTGTCAGCTTGGGTCAGAGAATGAGGAAAACACTAGCCAACTCATGTTGTATATCTAGCGTGGCCAAGAAATAAATCCTTATTTTAAACAATTAGGGATTTCGGAATTTATTTATTACTAGCCCCTTTTGTCCTTTATGGGAACAAATATTCATATGGGTAAGTTAGTTTTTAAAATAATTTCATCATTTTATAGCAACCTCTAATACTAATAGCTGACAATTACAGAGTACTCACAATATTCCAAGAACTGCTATGTACTTAAGATGTGTTAACTCATCCATTTCCACAATCCATTTCCACAATAACCCAATGAGATACCTGCAGTATTCTTATCCTCCACTTAGTAGGGACAGAAAAGTTAAGAAACTTCCCCAAGGTCGCACAACCAGTATACACTAGAAGCCAGTTTTTAAAACAGCGTACCTGAGGCCTGTGGCTCTGTTAGTCACCTTGCATCCACTTGCTGCCTAAAGTGGATGCTGTGATGTGTCTCCTAGGTCTGGGCTTCAGGACCTAGACTCATTTTATCAGTCAGAAACATTGACTGTCAATGTGCTAGCTAGGAACATAGTCCCTCCCTGGGAATCTCCCTCAGGTGATGAGAGCTGTGTGGGGTGAGGGAAGTGGGGTGGTGGGGTGGAGGGGAGCTCTCCCCAACCAAGTGAGCCCTCCCTGAAGGACTGGCAGGAACTACTGTCACTTGCTTAGCAGTTCAATTTCTCCTTTTGCCTTCTCCTACTTTCCTCACCTCCGCTGTTACCCAAAGCATTCCCCAATAACCTTCTTCATTTAAATCGGTCTCTAAATGTTTTCCAGGGAACCAGATCAATCCTCCCTCTATATTCCTACATGTGTACTGAAATCTAACTGATGTATTAACTCAGTGCACAGTTAATTGCCAAATGATTGTTGTAGGCCTCGTGAATTTGGGGAAAGTAAAGATCATTAGGCTGTCAGGAAAGGACTAGAATGATGAAACCTCACAAGTTAATGGAGATATAGAATCCTCTACTTTCTCAATTGAATTCAGTACACTTCATTTCTCATAAATGTCACCTGTAGTTATTTAGATCCAGAAAAAAAAATGCCAAAAAAAAGAACCACATAGTTTGTATATAACAAATGATAGTTGGTCTTTATTATGACATTTATTCATCCTTGTAAGTAGAAATGGAATATTGTCTCAAGGTTACATAACTCATGAGCTGGTACGCTTCATCTCTTTCACGAAGACAGATGTCTCAAGAGAGTAGAAGCCATGTATCTTTATTGTACCAAATATTACATATCTCTGTGTTTCAGTTATACATAAGAATACTATTGAAAACTGACATCTTAAATTGATTTTGATTTCTAATAATGAGTAGAACCTAAAATTTCAATCATAACCCATCAGCTCTCTCACGCACATCTTAATTTACTTCATACAATTCCAATAAAATTTAAAGTGAACCAAATACTACTTCTGGTGTATTTCTTTTACCACAATTGAGTTTTTGTCACGATTTAAGCTCTATTACAGCATCTGTGGTCTGTATTTCATCAAATGAAAAATACATATTGTAGAACTTGAAATAAATAAGCAGTTCATGGAAGTTGTTATAAAACAGGGCAAATTATAAAACCAAAAAGTCTAAGTGGATGTATGCAATTTAAGAAAAACACTGTCTACTTTACCTTGGTAAATGCATATCTTATGCATTGTCCATTCTGCTGAAAGATCTTTATTACATATGAATATAGATTAATGACTAATGTTATGCAGAATTCAGAAGAAATTAAATTACTATATTTTCTTCTCTATAGATTGTCTTGGTACATTTAAGCTACTTTGCATACTATTGACTGGATGGCTTAAACAATAGAAATTTATTTCTCACAGTTCTGGAGCTGGAAGTCTGAGACCAGGATACCAGAATGGTCAGGTTTGAGTAAGAGTCCTCTTCCTGGTTTGCTAATGGGAATCTTCTCCCTGGATCTTCACAAGGCAGGGAAGAGAGAGAGAAAGCAAACTCCTTTGTGTCTCTTCTAAAAGGGTTCAAATTCCATGATGAAGGTTCACCCTCATCACTTAATTACTGCCTAAAGGCCCCACCTCTGACTACCATTATATTGGTATTAAAAAGGCTTCACACATGAATTTGGGGGAGAAGGGACACACAAATATTGAGCCCTTAGAAGAGATTTATTCTTATTCTTCACTTAACCAAAGAAGCTTGAATTCAACGGTGAAAACTTTAAATTAAGTAACTTGTATGGTCCATAGAATTTTAAAAGTAAATCAGTGTGAAGCTTACATTTACAAAACAGGCAACAAAGTCCTTTGTTACCACCATTTCAAAATGTAAATAAGAATTATATTCCTTATTGGCTGCTTTAATTTTGTTGAATGTACATTAAATTATGTTAATGCTTCAGTGGGGACATATTTTTGCATTCATATTACTACCTGTTGAACAATTACTTTATTTTCACAGAATTACAGGTAGAAATAGAAAATATGCACCCTGTAAATTAGAGAAGTACTTGAGAGTAGCCCCTTGGAGGAAGCAAGGAAAGTACAGCCAGAAAGAGTGGAAATACTAAATTATAGGATATTTTCAAGGAAATACAATCTTTGAAACAATTGCAAGTGCCTGAGACAATTCAAACTAATCAAAAAACTACCATAATAGGGGTTCTTATGAGATTTGGTTTAATGCCTAGAAAAAAATTATCTAAAATTAGCATATCAATTATTTTCAGGTAAACAGTTGCTTTTCACCAGCTTAAGGGTGCACAAAAATAATTTGTTTACTGAAATAATTTATAAATCTCCCCCTCAGCAATCTTATTTTATGTTTTAACTTGGACATATTAAAGCAAAGTATGCTTACTCCCAAGTGCTATGCCTTCCATTTAACTAAGCCTCAGTTCTGAACATTTGTGGTGTCAACTGCTAGACTTTAACTGCATTTTTGTTATCTGAAAGACATTTTATTCAGTTAATGCTGCTTCTGTCAAAATAAATTTTGTCATTAACATGCCTAAGCATCAATATAAAAATGTCTAATTTAATTTTTTTTTTTTTTTTTTAAATTTATTTATGATAGTCACAGAGAGAGAGAGAGAGAGAGGGGCAGAGACACAGGCAGAGGGAGAAGCAGGCTCCATGCACCGGGAGCCCGACGTGGGATTCGATCCCGGGTCTCCAGGATCGCGCCCTAGGCCGAAGGCAGGCGCCAAACCGCTGCGCCACCTAGGGATCCCATAAAAATGTCTAATTTAAAACAAGATTTTTAAAGACCATCTACCTAAATATAATAGGTAATTTCCTATAATTTTCCTTACTATGTTGTACATCTTATGAATAATAATTACATCTTAATCTAATCCCAGGAATGCCCAGGAGAGAGTAGTTCAACTGCAGTATGGACTCATAATAGAGAATATCTTAAAATGTCTTCTAAACTCTCAAACAGGCCCATTCACCAACAACAAACCCTGAGACAGAATAAATGAGTGTAAATATAGTAAGAATGACTATAGAAAATATTTTTGGTTAAGAGGATATATTAAACAGAAAAGTGATTTATTTCTTAAAAAAAGTTATGGAAGTTTCTTCTCAAAATAGTTATTAACAGTATTAAATGTCATTAATTTTTCTCAAATGATTACAAATTCTCAATAAAAAAGGATAAATCTTCAAGACTGTATTACAGTACAAGGTATAGAGAACACGATAATAGGTGTACATCTTATTTCCTATAATAAAATTACTCTGCATAATTATTTCAGAAGATGATATGGAATATTGGTTCAGAACATAGGTTCTAGAGCCAGATTATCTGAATTTACTTATTTTTTTGAAGATTTCTTTATTTGAGAGAGAGAAAGCACACATATGCTAACACCCACGAGTGATGGGGGAGGGGAAGAGGGAGATGGCAAGAAGCAGATTCCCCACTGAGTGTGGAGCATGAAGTGGGGCTGGATCCCATGACTTTAAGATTGTGATCTAAGCCAAAATCAAGAGTCAATGCTTAACCAACTCAACCATCCAGCTGCCCCCTGAGTTCTAACCTTGACTTCACTTTTTAGCTGTGTGGCCATGAGCCATTTACCTAACTTCTTGGGGCTCAGATTCCTCACCTAATAAATGGAGATGATCATAATTATAAATACCTCATAGGATTGTTACAAAGTTTAATGTAGTCATGCTTAGCAATAGAACAGTAGTTAGCACATGGTAACAATGCTCAAAAAGCATTGGTCAGTTTTGCCAGTTAATTTTTCCATGCTAAAGTTGACTTATAAATTCCCCAGATTGTGTGTCCTAGTTTAAACATTCATATAATCTCTTATGTGTACATGTAATGTTTTTAAAGTTTCCTACCATTGAAAAATTGTGTATATAATATCTGGACATCAAAAGAAAAAAATGAGGTGATTTTTTTTTTGAAAGCTTGGTATTGTAAAGAATTGTGACCTACTTACTTATGGTCTTTGAATAACCCAGCCTTTCATACCTAAAGTTTAGAACATAAGAAATGCCACACTGAGTTGCTCCCTTGGCTTCTTCAGCCCATCATTCTTTCTTTGACAATGGTACCTAGAAGAAAACTCCAGGGAAAATAAGGCTACCCTCCATATAACTAAATAAAGCATTCAGGAATGTATACCAACAACCTTGTATTTCCTCTTGGACACATCAAAGATCTATCTATCATTCATTAACTTAAGTGAGTCCTTCTTAAATCATGTTCCATTTTTAATCTATTCCATTCTATGAGGATGGCAAGCTAAGCAGATGTATAGTTCCTTTTTATCCTGAAAACTATACTCACAATCTTCACAAAAGATTTCCACAAATAAGGAAATTAACATTAATGTGATAAAAAGAGTCTTATGCATAGCATATGAGTTGAAAGACATTCTGGATATTTTGAACTTAATTCTTAGAGAATTTTACTAATCCAATCAAGCCTATAGGAATGTTTGTTTCTGAAAACCCAGTTAAAATCTCCTTATTTAGATCAGTGAACTCTCCAACCGGCCAACAAAAATGCTGACATTTGCAGTTTTAGAAGCAATGGATCTTTCGAGCATAGTTTCTTATTTTATTTGCTCTAAATTCTCTATCTGCTCATCAATATATACTAACTACCTTTTTGTTTCTCTACTTAAGAGATGTTACATAAATAAGTATATAAAATGGCATCTTATTTTATTTTTACTTCCTCAAGGTATAGGATAATTACATCCATAAATATAAATTTTTAAAAATTAGTTTCAACATAGGTTCAAATATTCCTGTAAGTAAACAATGTTGGGTGATAATTAAGTGTTTGATGCCTATAGTTGCACTTTATATCAGTAATGGACTAGAGCAATATATATCTCTCAAATTTAAAGGTGTGCTTTCTTTTGAATTTATAACATTCCTTATTTTATACAACTAAGCAACCCATCTTCTACTTTTTTTTTTTAAGATTGATTGATTGATTGATTCATGAAAGACACAGACTGAGAGAGGCAGAGACATAGGCAGAGGAAGAAGCAGGCTCCTTGCAGGGAGCCCAAGGCAGGAGTCGATCCTGGATCCTGGGATCAAGACCTGATCTGAAGGCAGATGTGCAACCGCTGACCCACCCAGGCATCCCTTCTACTTTTTTTTTTTTTTCTATAAATGCACAAATCAAGTAAATAGAGCTTTAATAAATATTATTTACAAAGAACATTGTTAGGCCTTAATTTTTTTCAAAATCTTGTCCTAAACATAATGTTAGGACAAAAGTTAACAAAATTAACAAAATTAACAAAAGTTAACAAAATTAACTTTTGTTGACTTATTTAATGTTAACAAAAATTAACTTATTTATCATATGACTTATACCCCTACCACTTATTTTCCCACATATGCACTTATACCCCCACCAGGAATTTACTCAAGAGAAATGAAAATACACCCACTCAAAGATTTGAAGTGAATATTCATGGCCGTGTTACTTTTATTAAAAAGTGGAAACAATCAAAATATTGATAAACTGGTGAATAGTGATGCATCCATACAATGGCACACTGTTCAGCTATGAAAAGGAATAAAGTACCGAAATGTGCTACAACATGGATGAGCCTCAAAAATATTATGCTAAGTAAAAAGAAGCCATATGCAAAAAAACCACATATTCCATATGATTCCATATTCACATGACTCCAGTTATATGAAATGCCCATAAAAAGGAAATCTAAGAGATAGAAATAGATTAGTGCTGTCTGGGGTAGCAGTGAGAATGAGGAATGAATGCAAATGGGCACAAAGGTCTTTATGGCAATTGGAAATATTCTGGAACTGCACTGCGATGTTAGTTGCTCAAGCCTACATACATTCAACTAAGAAATCAATTACACACTTAAGTAAACTTATGGTATATGGATTATATCTCTCTAAAACTATTTTTTAAAAATATAAGATGTAGGGATGCCTAGGTGGCTCAGTGGTTGAGCATCTGCCTTTGGCTCAGGGCGTGATCCCCGGGTCTGGGATCGAGTTCTGCATCAGGCTCCCTGCATTGGGCCTGCTTCTCCCTCTGCCTATGTCCCTACCTCTCTCTGTGTGTCTCTCATGAATAAATAAAATCTTTTATATATATATATATATATATATATAGTAATATATATTGTATATATTATAATATATATAATATATATATATGATGTAACACACCTGAAAATATAAAAGGGCTGGCTGAGTCTGTCCCCATCAACTTATGCATATATAGGCCTCAAAACTACCTGCAAGGGCAGGGCAGAGCACTGGTTGCTTTAAGTTACACACTTGATTGAGTAGGAAGAAATGCACATGGGTTTCAAGTCCATAACGTCCCAGTACTGCTCTATTCCCTGATATTGTAATAACAATCAGTTACAGTAGTCCAACCTCAGGAAATAGCTTTACTACTTCTTACCTCTGAATTTATCAAACTCCAAACATCTACATGCAAACCTCTCAATTTAGTATAAATAACCAAATTAGTTTGACACAGGTGCAAACCACAGGTGTACTCCCAAAGGGAATCTTTCCCTCCTTATCTCCCTCCCTTCCTTTCTTCTTTACTTCCTGTAAATATTTACTGAATACCTCTATTCCAGACACATTCATAGGTGCTAGGGATATAGACAAAATTATTTGCAATCACAGAATTTATATTTTAGCAAATCCTTGTATTAGATATCTATTCATGTGCAATAATATTACCCCACACATAGTACCATTAGAAAACACACATTTATCATCTCACATGTTCTTTGGGCCAGGAGTATGAGCAGAGCTTAGTTGGGTCTTCTGCAAAGCTGCAAGCAAGGTGTTGGCCAAGGCTGCACTCTCATCTGAGATTCAAGTAGGGAAGGATCTGCTTCCTTGCCCCTGTGATTGTGGGAAGCATGCAGTTCCTTATAGGCTGCTGCACTAAGGGCCTCAGTTTCTCATCATCTGTTGACCAGAGGCTGCCCTCAGTTTCTTGCCATGTGACTCTTCATGGGCTGCATACAGAATGGCAGCTTGCTCCTTCAGCAAAGGAGACAGAGTTTCCTCAAAGGATGGGTTTGCAATCTTACATAATCACATCCATGTAATCATGTCAACACATCTATCTCTTTTACCATATTCCATTGAATAAAAGCAAGTCACAGGTCCACCCACACTTAAGGGTAAGTGACTATGTAAAGTCATAGATACTTGAAGGTGAGGATCATAGTGGGAGGCACTCTACAATCTATCTACCACAGTCCACCCTCTCTGGTCCCCAACAATTTATGTTTTTTCCTTATGTATAATACACTCATCGTATCATAGGTCCCTCAGAGTTCCATCCCATCTGCACAAAGTTTAGAATCTCATCATCTGGGCAGCCCAGGTGGCTCAGTGGTTTAGCGCGACCTTCGGCCCAGGACCTGATCCTGGAGACCCAGGATCGAGTCCCGCATCGGGCTCCCAGAATGGAGTCTGCTTCTCCCTCTGCCTGTGTCTCTGCCTCTCTCTCTCTCTCTCTCTCTCTCTAAAAAATTTTTAAAATATTAAAAAAAAAAGAATCTCATCATCTAAATCTAGTGCATGTGATGCTGAGTCTCTTTAGGTTCATCTGTCAATACATAAAACTAAAGGGACAAGTTATCTACCCTCCCCTCATATACAACATACCATAGTTGAATGGATATAAGAAAACCTTTATATACACACAGACATTTCTGTTCAAAAAGGGGGCAATAGAAGGAATGAAGGCAGTAGTCCATAGCATATCTGAAATCCAGCCAGGCAAATGTTGAGAGTTCCTGGACTAGGTTTCAAAGCCTCTTCCACTTTTTACTCTCTTTGTGCCTTTCAGTCCAAGCTACTAATGTATGGTTGTTTTGCTAACACAATTGTCTCAAACACTTTGTAGGTGTCTGTAAGTTTCATTGAAGTTCACTACACCAGAGAAAGGGACAATGCCTGTAAACTTCTTGGAACCCCATGATTTGATCAAAAAATTCCATGACGCACAACTTTAATGTCTTGAAAGGCCCTTTGTGTCACTGAAGATAGCTTGAGTCCTTTGGTCTTTCTGAGGTTTTAACAAAACGCTGTACAATCACATCCTCATCTTCTCTTCTAGATCGTTCATTTGTAACAGGGCTTTAAGTTATTTTCAAATATAATGTCTTTTGCCTCTGAAGAGGCACACTTTCCAAATCATCAAGCCCTGGGTCCTTCTGAACAGTTCTTCCCTCAGTTTGTTTCCCTCCTGTTGTATTTCCCATAAGCAGCCAGAAGAAACAGGTGATATCCAACACTTTCCTTAAAAATTTCCTTAGTTGGATAGCTAAGTGCATCTTAACAAGTTCTTTTTACCACATAATTGCAAGAGACAATTTTGCTCCAATTTTTGCTATTACATAACAAGGATTCTAACCCTAACCCTAACCCTCTTGCTCCAGTTTCTAATAACATAGGTCCCATTTCCTTTTGAACTATTAACCAGCAGCATCATTAAAGCCTAAATTTCTATGAACAATAAGTTGCAGACAGTTCAGGATTTCTAGGCCATGCTCCTCAGTTTTTTTCCAGCCTCTATTTACTGCTCGGTTCCAAAATCACTCCGACATTTTTGGGTATTTTTTATGGCATTACACCACTCCTAGTACTAAAATTTGTTTTGATTATCTACCTATTATCACAAACTTAATACCTTAAAAAAACATTTATTATATAACAGTTTCTATGCATCAGGAGTCTGAGCACAGCTTAGCTGAGTATTCTGCAAGGCTGCAATGAAGGTAGCAGCCTAGTAGTCTCATCTGGAGTTTGCATGGAGAAGGATCCACTTCTTTGCTCACACAGCTATTATTTTCAGCAGCCTGTGCATTGCCACACTGAGGTCCAAGTTTCTTGCCATGTAGACTTCTTACAACATTGCAGCTTGCTTTTTCAAAGCTAACAAGACAGAGAGTATCTTCACCAGATGGGCATTACAATCTTACGTGATAAAAGAACATGTACATAATCACATATATCCCATCACCTTTTTCATACTCTATTGCTTAGAAACAAGTCACAGGTTATGCCCACATTCAAGGGGAAGAGATTTGCTATTCTTGGTAAATACCAAGAAGTGGGGATTTTAGAATTATCTAGAATCTTTCCTTCACATACTAGGACAAGGCTACCCCAACAGAATCAATGAAACTTTAACCAGAATCTACTTTCCATTTCTTCTCAGCCCTCATTCTATGGGGGTTAGCATGTTATTTAAAGTTTCTCAATCCAGTTTCCATGTTCGTGAAATAACCCTTCTTCCAATTTTTACCTCACAGATACAAGGAGGATGAGAAGAATACTAGAAAATGTAATAGTATTATAGAAATTAAAAACTACTAAAAAATCAAAGATTATAATTCCAAGATTTGAGCCCAATGAAAGTGGGAAGAAATTCACCAGGATAAGGCAGGTATAAAGAATGGGCTAAGGATATGTATATGCAAAAGTGTCTTACTGGCTTTTCTTACTTTAAAATCAGTTTGGTTGAAGAGAAAATTCTTAAGACTGACAATAAGCATGAAGATATTTTATGTAATTATCTTAGAAGTGTATTGTTTTTTTAAAAAAATGTCTAGTATTAGTAAAATTATAAGTGATAAAATAGATACTATGATAAGGATGTCTATATACTCGTGCTTTCACTATTTTATTATTCATGCCTTTCCATGCTGCCCGAGGAAAAATGTTTTAATTAAACAATTTCCTACAATTGAGATAATGCAGGTAACATCTAGCATGATTTAAGTCTATATACCACTGCATTAAGTGGCAGTGACTTTAGTGTGGTATTTTGCTGTTAACTATTAAACTAAATTGCTTCTTAGTGTCCTTTTTAATGTTAAAAATATTAAATACCATGAAATAAATTTTGCTTGAGTTTGGTTTTAAACATTATTTACCAACCATAAATAATAACTGTGTCCCAAACACTATTCTTATTTCTTTACATGTATCAGGTCACTTAATCCCCACAACAACTAGATAAAGGGACATGCTATTTAACTGCCATTTTCCAGATGAGGTAACCACATATAGAGGGATTAAAGAACTTCCTCAATTTCACACGGCTGATATGTGGTGAATTTGGATTCAAACCTGGGCATCATATTTCAAAGTTCGTGCTCTTAACCATGTTACAGTTTCACTCTTA